>NW_019943469.1:299106-306754 GCF_002910315.2 Salvelinus sp. IW2-2015 | reverse complement strand
GTCCTGTCTCCCTGTAGCGCTGTCTTAGGCATCTCACAGTACGGACATTGCAATTTATTACCCTGGCCACATCTGCAGTCCTCATGCCTCCTTGCAGAATGCCTAAGGCACGTTCACGCAGATGAGCAGGGAGGGTCCCTGGGCATCTTTTTTTCTGGTGTTTTTCAGAGTCAGTAGAAAGGCCTCTTTAGAGTCCTAAGATTTCATAACTGTGACCTTAATTGCCTACCGTTGTTGTTTGTGTCTTAATGACCGTTCCACAGGTGCATGTTCATTAATTGTTCATGGTTCATTGAACAAGCATGGGAAACAGTGTTTCAACCCTTTACAATGAAGCATCCAGCAATGTCATGAGTCACGTTTTGCAGCTGTTTCAGTACAGCACTACAGGGAGAGAGAAAACTCCACTGGACTAGTTTCAATGTATGTATGGAATCACTTCAGGAGTGACTAAGGAGTTTCTGGATTTTGGGTAAACTTCTCCTTTAACCTCACTAGGGTAGGGGGCAGCATTCTTTAAATTCTTTACTTTAAAGCTAAACTTCTCCTTTAAAGCATCAGACTCCATAGTAATTCACCATTAGAAGCTACAGGCCTCCTTTAAGACTCCATGATGTTTAATCATTAGATGCTACAGTCCTCCTTTAATGCAGCTGGTGGCCACACCAGATACTGACTTACTTTTTATTTTTACCCCCCCCAACTTTGTTCAGGGACACATTATTCAATTTCAGTTAGTCACATGTCTGTGGAACTTGTTCAGTTTATGTCTGTTATTGAATCTTGTTATGTTCCAACAAATATTTACACGTTAAGTTTGCTGAAAATAAAAGCAGTTGACAGTGAGAGGACGTTTCTTTTTTTGCTGAGTTTAGATTGACGAGGGGGGGAAAACAATTGAATCAATTTTAGAATAATGCTGAAATGTAACAAAATTTGGAAAAGGTGTTGGGGTCTGAATACTTAAAACCTCTCTGGGATATGTGGGACGCTAGCCTCCCACCTGGCCAAAAGCCAGTAAAAATGCAGTGTGCCAAATTCAACTAAAATACTATAAATATCAAACTTTCATTAAATCACACATGCAATATAGCAAATTAAAGCTACACTTGTTGTGAATCCAGCCAACATGTCAGATTTCAAATAGGCTTTTCGGCGAAAGCAAACGATGCTATTATCTGAGGATAGCACCATAGTAAACAAAGAGAGAGAAGCATATTTCAACCCTGCAGGCGTGACACAAAACGCAGATATAGAAATATAATTCATGCCTTYCCTTTGACGAGCTTCTTTTGTTGGCACTCCAATATGTCCCATAAACATCACAAATGGTCCTTTTGTTCGATTAATTCCGTCGATATATATCCAAAGTGTCCATTTATTTGGCACGTTTGATCCATAAAAACACTGGTTCCATCTTGCGCAACGTGACTACAAAGTATCTCAAAAGTTACCTGTAAACTTTTCCAAAACATTTCAAACTACTTTTGTAATACAACTTTAGGTATTTTTTTACGTAAATAATTGATCAAATTGAAGACGGGATGATCTGTGTTCAATACAGGAGGAAAACAAACTGTAGCTAGCTTTCTGGTCACTCGCCTCTATCTAACAGTACACTTCAAGTTACCCTCGTTCTGGATGGCCGTACTTCTTCATTACACAAAGGAAAAACCTCAACCATTTTCTAAAGACTGTTGACATCCAGTGGAAGCGGTAGGAAGTGCAAGAAGATCCCTTAGAAATCTGGATTCACAATGAAAAATAATTGAAAAGAGTGACCTAAAAAAAAATCTGAATGGTTTGTCCTCTGGGTTTCGCCTTCTAAATAAGTTCTGTGATACTCACAGACATGATTCAAACCGTCGTAGAAACTTCAGAGTGTTTTCTATCCAAATCTACTAATAATATGCACATATTATCTTCTGGGGATGAGCAGCTGGCAGTTGAATTTGGATATGCTTTTCATCCAAACGTGAAAATGCTGACCCCTATCCTAGAGAAGTTTTTAACGAATGCACTGTGTGTGTGTATACTGAACCAAAATATAAACAACMATTTACAGTTTATATGAGTCAGTGATTGTAAATAAATAACTGAGGCCCTAATCTATGGACTTTACATAACTGGGCAGAGGCGCAGCCATTGGTGGGCCCTGGAGGGCATACGCCCACCCATTGGCTGGGCCTGGCTCCGCAATCAGAATGAGTTTTTCCCCACAAAAGGGCTTCGAACAAAGAGAAATACAACTCGGGTGGCTGGTCTCAGACGATGTGGAGGTCCTGGCCTGGCGTTTACATGTGGTCTGTGGTTGTGGGCCAGTTGGATGTACTGCCAAATTCTCTAAAATGACGTTGGAGGCGCTTCTGGTAGAGAATTTAACATTCATTATCTGGTAACAGCTCAGTGGATATTCCTGCAGTCAGCATGCCAATTGCACGCTCCTCAAAACTGAGACATCTGTGGCATTGTGTTGTGTGACAGCTGCACATTTTGTGGCCTTTTATTCTCCCCAGCACAAGGTGCACCTGTGTAATGATATGCTGTTTAATCAGCTTGATATGCCACACCTGTCAGGGATGGATTATCTTGGCAAAGAATAAATGTTAACTAACAGGGATGTAAAAAATTCTGCAATCTTTTTTCAGCTCATGAAACATCCAACACTTTACATTTTGCGTTTATATTTTTGTTTATTGTAGTTACTCTCAGTTTTAGGAACATCTTCCCAAATATTTCACTTTATTTTTTACTTTACCCAAAATATGACATCAGCGATAGTCAAAATGTTGAAAATCTGTGAACGTCTAAATAAGAAATTGGGCCATTTAAACAGCAGGTGTCGAACCCTTTCGACAACGGGGAGATTTACTGATGTGCTTTGTGTCTTCGACGTAAAAACAAGTTTTGGACTTCCACTTAAATTACTTATTTACTTATTTTATGTTTAGGAAGTGTGTACAGTTGTGGCCAAAAGTTTTGAGAATAAAACAAATATGAATTTTCAGTCTGCTGCCTCAGTTTGTATGATGGCAATTTGCATATACTCCAGAATTAGAAGTTAGAGTGATCAATGAATTGTAATTAATTGCAAAGTCCCTCTTTGCCATGCAAATGAACTGAATCCCCCCCCAAACTGGAAGCTTCAAAAGGAGGGTGGTGCTTGGAATCATTGTTCTCCTCTGTCACCCATGGTTACCTGCAAGGAAACACTGCCGTCATCATTGCTTGCACAAAAAGGCTTCACAGGCAAGGATATTGCTGCAGTAAGATTGCACCTAAATCAACCTTTATCGGATCATCATAACTTCAAGGAGAGCGGTTCAATTGTTGTGAAGAAGGCTTCAGAGCGTTTAATTGTTGTGAAGAAGGCTTCAGGGCCCAGAAAGTCCAGCAAGCGCCAGGACCGTCTCCTAAGTTGATTCAGCTGCGGGATCGGGGCACCACCAGTACAGAGCTTGCTCAGGAATGGCAGCGGCAGGTGTGAGTGCATCTGCACACAGACTGATATTCTGCAAAAGGTACAGGGATTGGACTGCTGAGGACTGGGGTAAAGTCATTTTCTCTGATGAATCCCCTTTTCGATTGTTTGGGGCATCTGGAAAAAACTTGTCCGAGAGACAAGGTGAGCGCTTCCATCATCCTGTGTCATGCCAACGGTAAAGCATCCTGAGACCATTGTGTGGGGTTGCTTTTCAGCCAAGGGTGTGGGCTCACTCACAATGTTGCAAAGACACAGCCATGAATAAGGAATGCTACCAACACATCTCCGAGAGCAATTCTCCCAACCATCCAGGAACAGTTCGGTGACGAACAATGCCTTTTCCAGCATGAAGGAGCACCTTGCCATAAGGCAAAACGTGATAAGTGGCTCGGGGAACAAAACACAATATTTTGGGTCCAGGGCCAGGAATCTCCCCAGACCTTAATCCCATTGAGAACTTGTGGTCAATCCTCAAGAGGCGGGTGGACAAACAAAAACCCACAAATTCTGACAAACTCCAAGCATTGATTATGCAAGAATGGGCTGCATCAGTCAGGATGTTTTAGCCCAGAAGTTAATTGACACCAGGGTGGATTGCAGAGGTCTTGAAAAAGAATGGTCAACACTGCAAATATTGACTCTTTGCATCAACTTCATGTCATTGCCAATAAAAGCCTTTGACACTTATGAAATGCTTGTAATTATACTTCAGTATTTCATAGTAACATCTGACAAAAATATCAGAAAACACTGAAGCAGCATAATTTGTGGAAATTAATATTTGTGTCATTCTCAAAACTTTTGGCCACGACTGTAGGTCGCATTCTGTATCATACAGCTATGAAAGTTATATATTTAGAACCACCTGCTCAATTGGAATTAAGCGACGCCTGTGTCTTGAGTGTCCAAGAACAGTTTCGTTTTTTGTGTTCTGACTTGAAAAACAGAATGAATAAATAAGTAATGTAAACATTATCAGTAATTACCAGGAAACTCTACAACATTTGTTTTAAAATCACACCAAGATTGTTAAAACTGACCTTAGGTTATTGAGCGATCTAATTAGGATTTACCCTCGTAGCAAGGCCTATTTATCATGTGGATGTTTCATTCAGGTCTCTTTTTTTAAAAACACATTGTCTTTGGCAGGAGAAAGACCAGACTCAGAGAAACCAGAGCCAGGGACGTCCAAACCAACAAGAAGACACCAGTGTTCCCACTGTGGAAAGTGTTTTAACCAGTTAAGGGACCTGTACCGACATGAGAGAATACACACAGGGGAGAAATCTTACCACTGCTCCCAGTGTGGCAAGTATTTTAACCTTTTAGAGAACCTTAAACAACATGAGAGAATACACACAGGTGAGAAGCCTTACCACTGCTCCCAGTGTGGAAAGTGTTTCAACCGGTCAGGGCATCTGAAACAACATGAGAGAATACACACATGGGAGAAGCCTTACCACTGCCCCCAGTGTGGCAAGTGTTTCAACTGGTCATGGAATCTGAAAACACATGAGAGAATACACACAGGGGAGAAGCCTTACCACTGCTCGTGTTTTTTCAGATCCCCTGACCGGTTGAAACACTTTCCACACTGGAGCAGTGGTAAGCTTCTCCTGTGTGTATTCTCTCATGTTTTTTCAGGTTCCCTAACTGGTTAAAACACTTTCCACACTGGGAGCAGTGGTAAGGCTTCTCCCTGTGTGTATTTCTCATGTTTCAGGTTCCTAATCTGGTTAAAACTCTTTCCACACTGGGAGCAGTGGTAGGCTCTCCCCTGTGTGTATCTCTCATGTTTTTTCAGTCCTGACCGGTTAAAACACTTCCACACTGGGAGCAGTGGTAAGGCTTCTCCCCTGTGTGTATTTCTCATGCTTTCAGTTCTTAATTGGTTAAAACTCTTTCCACACTGGGAGCAGTGGTAAGGCTTCTCCCTGTGTGTATTCTCATGTTTTTTCAGATCCTGACCGTTGAACACTTTCCACACTGGGAGCAGTGGTAAGGCTTCTCCGTGTGTATTCTCTCTGTTGTTTCAGGTTCCCTAACGGTTAAAACCTTCACTGGGAGCAGTGGTAAGGCTTCTCCTGTGTGTATTTCTCATGCTTTCAGGCCCTAATGGTTAAACTTTCCACACTGGGAGCAGTGGTAAGGCTTCTCCCTGGTGTATTCTCTCATGTCGTTTCAGGCCCTAACGGTTAAAACTTTCCACAGTGGGAACACTGGTGTCTTCTTGTTGGTTTGGACTCCCTGGCTCTGGTTCCTCTGAGTCTGGTCTTTCTCCTGCCAAAGCAGTGTGTTTTTTAAAAAGAGACTGAAGAAACTCCACATGATAAATAGGCCTTGCTACGAGGGTAAATCCTAATCAGATCCGTCAATACATAAGGCCAGTTTTAACAATCTTGGTGTGATTTTAAAACAAATGTTGTAGAGTTTCCTGGTAATTACTGATAATGTTTACATTACTTTTTTATTCATTCTGTTTTCAAGTCAGAACACAAAAACTAAACCGTTCTTGGACACTCAAGACACAGACGTCGCTTAATTCCAATCGAGCAGGTGGTTCTAAATATATAACTTTCATAGCTGTATGATACAGAAGTGCACCTACAGTCGTGGCCAAAAGTTTTGAGAATGACACAAATATTAATTTCCAAAAGTTTGCTGCTTCAGTGTCTTCAGATATTTTTGTCAGATGTTACTTGAAATACTGAAGTATAATTACAAGCATTTCATAAGTGTCAAAGGCTTTTATTGGCAATGACATGAAGTTGATGCAAAGAGTCAATATTTGCAGTGTTGACCCTTCTTTTTCAAGACCTCTGCAATCCCTGGTGTCAATTAACTTCTGGGCTAAAACATCCTGACTGATGGCAGCCCATTCTTGCATAATCAATGCTGGAGTTTGTCAGAATTTGTGGGTTTTTGTTTGTCCACCCGCCTCTTGAGGATTGACCACAAGTTCTCAATGGGATTAAGGTCTGGGGATTCCTGGCCATGGACCCAAAATATTGATGTTTTGTTCCCGAGCCACTTAGTTCAGCACTTATCATTTGCTTATGGCAAGGTGCTCCTTCATGCTGGAAAAGGCATTGTTCGTCACCGAACTGTTCCTGGATGGTTGGGAGAAGTTGCTCTCAGAGGATGTGTTGGTAGCATTTCCTTGACAACAGGACTGATTGGAAGCAGCTGACCTTTGTCTTCTCCGGACAGCTTTTTTCCAGATGCCCAAACAATCGAAAAGGGGATTCATCAGAGAAATGACTTTACCCCAGTCCTCAGCAGTCCAATCCCTGTCCCTTTTGCAGAATATCAGTCTTGTGCAGATGCACTCACACCTGCCTGCTCCATTCCTGAGCAAGCTCTGTACTGGTGGTGCCCCGATCCCGCAGCTGAATCAACTTTAGGAGACGGTCCTGGCGCTTGCTGGACTTTCTTGGGTGCCCTGAAGCCTTCTTCACAACACACTTGAAAGCGCTCTCCTTGAAGTTATTGATGATCCGATAAAGGTTGATTTAGGTGCAATCTTACTGGCAGCATATCCTTGCCTGTGAAGCCTTTTGTGCAAAGCAATGTGACGGCACGTGTTTCCTTGCAGGTAACCATGGGTGACAGAGGAAGAACAATGATTCCAAGCACCACCTCTTTTTTGAAGCTTCCAGTTTTGGGGGGGGATTCAGTTCTTTGCATGGCAAAGAGGGACTTTGCAATTAATTACAATTCATCTGATCACTCTTCATAACATTCTGGAGTATATGCAAATTGCCATCATACAAACTGAGGCAGCAGACTGAAAATTCATATTTTGTCATTCTCAAAACTTTTGGCCACAACTGTACACACTTCCTTAAACATAAAATAAGTAAATAAGTATTTTAAGTGGAAGTCCAAAACTTGTTTTTACGTCAAAGACACAAAGCACATCAGTAAAATCTCCCCGTTGTCGAAAGGGTTCGACACCTGCTGTTTAAATGGCCCAATTTCTTATTTAGACGTTCACAGATTTTCAACATTTTGACTATCGTTGAGGTCATATTTTGGGTAAAGTAAAAAATAAAGTGAAATATTTGGGAAGATGTTCCTAAAACTGAGAGTAACTACAATAAACAAAAATATAACGCAACATGTAAAGTGTTGGATGTTTCATGAGCTGAAAAAAAACATATG
>NW_019943469.1:295705-299081 GCF_002910315.2 Salvelinus sp. IW2-2015 | reverse complement strand
AGTATACTTTGTACAATTCAAGTTCATAGGTAAAACAGGTAATCATTATCAGTCAACAATATAAGACAGCAAGTCCCTGTGTGTATTCTCTCATGCCATTTCAGCTCCCCAGCTGTTGAAACACTTTCACATTGAGCAATGGTTTTTCAGGTTCCCTAAATCGTTAAAACTCTTTCCGCACTGGGAGTGGTAAGGCTTCTCCCCTGTGTGTATTCTTCATGCGTTCAGATTCCCAGCTGGCTGAAACCCTTTCCACACTGGGAGCAGTGGAAGGCTTCTCCCTGTGTGTATTCTCTCTGTTTTTTC
Organism: Salvelinus sp. IW2-2015; assembly: GCF_002910315.2. Classification (NCBI taxonomy): domain Eukaryota; kingdom Metazoa; phylum Chordata; class Actinopteri; order Salmoniformes; family Salmonidae; genus Salvelinus; species Salvelinus sp. IW2-2015. The sequence goes on along the minus strand of NW_019943469.1, from coordinate 298,775 downwards.
AGTCCCTAAATGGTTAAAACTTTCCACACTGGGAGCAGTGGTAAGGCTTCTCCCCTGTTGTTATTTTCTCATGTTTTTTCAGGTTCCTAAATGTTAAAACTCTTTCCACACTGGGAGCAGTGGTAAGGCTTCTCCCCTGTGTGTATTCTCTCTGTTTTTCAGTTCCCTAATGGTTAAAACCTTTCCACACTGGGAGCAGTGGTAAGGCTTCTCCCCTGTGTGTATTCTCTCGTGTTTCAGTCCCACTTGGAACATTTCACACTGGGAGCAGTGGTAAGGCTTCTCACCTGTGTGTATTCTCTCGTGTTCTTTCAGTCCTAACTTTAAAAACACTTGCACACTGCATGAGAGAATACACACAGGGGAGAAGCCTTACCACTGCTCCCAGTGTGGTAAGTGTTTTAACCAAACAGGACACCTGAAACGACATGAGAATACACACAGGGGAGAAGCCTTACCACTGCTCCCAGTGTGGAAGGAGTTTTAAACAGAAAAGCAACCTCAACCAACATGAGATAATACACAACGGGGAGAAGCCTTACCACTCCTCCCAGGTGCAAAGCTTTTGCCCATTTAGGAAGCCTGAAAGAACACATGAGACTGCACATAGAGGAGAAGGCTTACAAAAGCTCAGACTGTGGGAAAACATATTACTCACAACAGTCACTTAAACGTAATTAGAGAATCCACACAGGAGAGAGAAATTACTTCTCTTACATGTATATTGATATTTCACATCACATTGACTTAAAATTCATCAGAGAACATACACAGTTATCCCGTTGTCTTATATTGTTGACTGATACTGTGTTTACCTGTTTTTACCATATGAAATTGCTTCTTCCAATTATTGATAAACCTGTACCTGTTAAAATACTGACTGTTAGAACTGTTAAGGCTCCATGGATTGATTAGGAATTGAACATCTGTATGGTTGAAAGAGTTGGGGCAAAAGGAGTGGCTAATAAGTCTGGCTGCACATCTGGCTGGCTTATGTACTGCAAATTGAGAAATGTGACCAAACTCAACAAAATAATACACTTTATTTGGAAGCCAAGATCAATGATATAAAGAATGATGGGAAAAAAACTTGTAAAAAATCATAATGAAAGAAAAGCAGTGCAAGTATTGAATGTTGTAAAGTTAGTGTGGGAGAGGTGGAAAAATTGTTATCGATCAATAATGACATTGACAACTTAGATGGGAAGCTACTGAGGACAGTAGCTGACTCTATAGCRWCTCRTATCTGTCATATTTTTAATCTGAGCCTAGAGGAAAGTCTTTGTCCTCAGACCTGGAGGAAAGCCAAAGTAATTCCACTACCCAAGAGTGGTAAACACGGTCTTTACTGGTTCTAACAGCAGACCTATAAGCTTGCTGCCAGCTCTTAGCAAACTGTTGGATCGGAAGAAATTTTGAGAAGGTTAGTGAAAAAATTAATATATTTTGCGGTGATCTTATAGCTGCTCTTTGGTGGAATTCGATGCATCTGGTTAACGTTTTCACTGTGGTATGCTAACTATCGATTTATTGTGTTTTCGCTTGTAAAACGCTTAGAACATCTGAAATATTGTCTGGAATCACAGATTGGTCTTTCCATTGCTATGCTTTGTCTTTTTTAAGAAATGTTTTATTAAGAGTAAATTGGTCATACACGTTGCTCTCTATAGTAATTCTAGTCGTCTTGGTGATGGTCGGTGCAATTGTAAACTGTGTGATTTCTACCTGAATAATGCACTTTTTTCTAACAAAACCTATCCTATACCATAAATAGCTTATCAGACTGTCATCTGAAGCAGGTTTTTTCTTGGTTAGTGGTATCAATATCTTAGTTTAGCCGATTGGATGATGCACCTGAAGTAGTAGAACTGATGGAGTTAGAAAAGTGGTGTATTTTGCTAACGTGTTTAGCTAATAGATTTACATATTTTGTCTTCCCTGTAAAACATTTTAAAAATCTGAAATGGTGGCTTTATTCCATAAGATCTGTATCTTTTCATCTGTGTCTTGGACTTGTGATTTAATGATATTTAGATGCTACTATCTACTTGTGAAGCTATGCTAGCCTATGCTAATCAGTGTGTGGGGGGGTGGGGGTGATCCCGGACCCGGGTAGAGGCTCGTTAGAGGTAAGAAGAGGTTTATCTTTAATCCTATGTATAACTTGTATCTTTCATCAATGTTTATGATGAGTATTTTCTGTTTTTGATTTGGCTCTCTGCAATTTCACCGGATGTTTTTGAGAAAATGCATTACTGAACATAACGCGCCAATGTAAACTGAGGTTTTTGGATATAAAGATGAACTTTATCGAACAAAACAAACATGTATTGTGTAACATGGAGTCCTGGGAGTGCCATCTGAAGAAGATCATCAAAAGTTAGTGATTAATTTCACGATGTCCTCTCCTTTGCTAGAAAATGTCTGTTTTCTGTGGCTAGGCGCTGTCCTAACATAATCGCATGGGTGCTTTGACCGTGAAGCGTTTTTGAAATAGGAATTTGTGGTTGGATTAACAACAAGTTAAGCTTTATTTTGATGTATTGCACTTGTGATTTCATGAAAGATTAATATTTTAGTAATTTAATTTGAATTTGGCGCTCTGCCATTTACCGGATGTTGGCCAGGTGGGAACTAACTTCCAACCTATCCCGAGAGACACACATGCTTTGTTTAATGCCAGTGGCAGGTATTGGTAAAAAATAGAAGAGTAGAGGGCCTAGAGCCTGCCCTGCGGTACATCACACTTCACATGTTTGACAATAGAGAAGATTCCATTAAAAACCTCTGAGTTCTGTAGATAGATAGCTCTGAATCCACATTATGGCAGAGGTTGAAAAGCCACAGCACAGACATTCTTAAACAACAGGTTATGGTCAATAATATCAAAGGCTGCACTGAAATCTAACAGTACACCTCCCCAATTCTTTCTTGTCATCAATTTCTCTCAACCAATATCAGTCATTTGTGTCAGTGTTGAGTGCCCTTCTCTATAAGCATGCTGAAAGTCTGTTGTTATTTGTTTACAGAGAAATAGCACTGTATTTGGTCAAACACAATTTTTCCCAAC
>NW_019943469.1:291432-295680 GCF_002910315.2 Salvelinus sp. IW2-2015 | reverse complement strand
AGATTTATAACAGAACATGATTGCCAAGATGTTTCAAAAAATGTTCATAAGTGACAAGCATGGTCAAATAATAATCATGAATAATTTTCAGTTGGCTTTTCATAAGCCGATCAATCAAGAGTTGAAAAACAACAGGTCTGGGACAGGTAGACGGTTCCATAACCGCAGCAGAACAAGCTGAAACGGAATAGCAGCAAGGCCAGGCGGACTGGGGACAGCAAGGAGTCAGCCACGGGCGGCAGTCCCGACGCATGGTCCTAGGGCCCAGGTCCTCGAGAGAAAGAAAGAGAGAAGGAGGAAAATTAGAGAGAGCCAAGATTTTCAAAATTTCCAATAAATGACAAGCATGGTCAAATAATAATCAGAATAAATCTCAGTTGGCTTTTCATTAGCCGATCATTAAGAGTTGAAAACAGCAGGTCTGGGACAAGGTAGGGGTTCCATAACCGCAGGCAGAACAGTTTGAAACTGGAATAGCAGCAAGGCCAGGCGGACTGGGGACAGCAAGGAGTCACCACGGCCGGTAGTCCCGACGTATGGTCCTAGGGCTCAGGTCCTCCGAGAGAAAGAAAGAGAGAAGGAGAAAATTAGAAGAAGCCAAGATTTTCAAAATGTTCATAAATGACAAGCATGGTCAAATAATAATCAGGAATAAATCTCAGTTGGCTTTTCATAGCCGATCATTAAGAGTTGAAAACAGCAGGTCTGGACAGGTAGGGGTCCGTAACCCACAAAGGCCAGAACAGTTGAAACGGGAAAATAGCAGCAAGGCCAAGGGCGGACGTGGGGACAGCCAAGTGGCATCATGCCCCACCGGGCAGTAGTCCTGGACGGTAAAATCTAGGTACCTAGGGCCTCAGGTCTCTTCAGAACGGCAGAAAGAGGAGAACGAACAGAAGAATTAGATGAGGAGACATGAGCTCTAAAGATTGCAGCACAGGACACGATGGCTCGAAGGATCAGAGGTTAGAAGATACTCCCACACACAGTTAGACCCAAACTGACAGCCTCAAGGCCGCCACCGAACCACCAAGGGAAAGGCGACGTTACCTTGGCCCAAGCGATAAATACTGCCGGCGAAGGCTGAGACAGGAGACGGATCAGGGACACTGTCAGCCACACTGCCGAAGAACAAAACACACCCGGGACAGGGCGACCCAAATAGGAAGGTATAACCCGCAGCCGCCACTTCCCGACCAGAACCAGCCCCCGCACCCAGCTACCCGGGTAATCCTTCACCACCAGACCTTATACATCCTGTAGACGAAGGCCGGATGGAGTATAGCCCACAAAGAGTCTGGCCACCACAGCACAAACCCAAGGGAAGGCCGGGGCGCCAACCGCAGAACAGGAAGATCACAAGTCAGGGTGGCCCGACTCACAGCGCTAGACTCAACCCACTCACAAGTGACGCACACCACCCGTCTAGGACGGCCGCACTGAAGAAGCAGCACCCAGGGCCAAGTCTCAGTGACTCCTAGTCGCCCTGTACAGACACACGGAGCCGATATAGAAGGCAAGAGGAATCGCCGGAGTGAGAGACGTGAGCCGGAACCGAGTGGCGGACCAACCCGGCGAGCGGCCGTAAGCAGGCAAGACCAGCGAAGGCGCCCAGTGGGTTGTTGGCTCCCAGAGCCTTATCCTTTCAAGCAACCAAGAAAGGTGGATCTGCATGAGCCCCCTTTTGTCGTCACTAACAGGGAAGTTAAACAAATGTGCACAAATTGGAGAGAAATAACTTTTCATGTGCTTATGGAAAAATTCTGGTTCTTAGGATCAGCTGCATGAAACATGGGACCCAACACTTGACATCATGTTGCGTTGTACTGTATTGATCTTTTAATGCAACTCATCTCGGTTTCAATTTGAATAATATTTTATATATTTGCTTGTTGTAACAATATGCCAAAAGACATTGGCAAACTTTGTATTGTAAGTTCAACTAACTTCTGAAGTTATCCAGCGACCACAGAGACAGAAAACATCTCTTCTATGTGTTAGCATGAGAAAATGACGTAAGGGCCAAAAAACATCAACTATGCACTTAGCTGTCTCTACTGGTGGTTCTGAGGCAGTCAGGTTAATAAACAAAGTTTTTCAAGATAACTTGGGAAATAATGTTTTGGAAAAACGAGCTTTGGAGTTTAACGATGCTTCCTACCAAGGTTCTAACGATAACGTAGCCTTCAGATGCGGTCGAAACCAGGCCAGGAAGCGTCCGTGATTAAGTTCCGTATGTCATGTTCCCTAGTGTGCCGTCCAGGACACGGAAGCTGATCCAGCAGACCAGCAGGAAGGTCCAACATGGTGTCTGAACATGGAAGCCCACGAACCAAAAGCAGCTGCTGTCTCCGAAGGAAGGCCCCAACCCGAGCGCCTGACCCGGACCAACCCACTGGGCGCGCCCCGTCGGGAGGGGCGAGAAGAAAGAGTCCCCCGGGGAAAAGCAGCCCCGGCGGAGGCAGAAGGGACGACCCACACACAGCCAGGACAGGCAAGAGGCAACACCCAGCCGCAACAGACCAAGCCGCCACAGGGCCAACAACAACTCCTGGGCCACGGGCTACACTGTTCAATACATATGAACCCTACTGAAAGAGATAAAGTCTTCGAGTAGAAGATTAAAAAAGGTTGAGACCGTGACGTCTGCCGTTTGCCTCCACATGGTAGGGCACAGACTGTTCCATAAAAAGGAGAGCTATAGGAGAAAGCCCTGCCTCCCGCTGTTTGCGTTAGAAATTTCTAGGGACAATTAGGAGGCCTTGCGTTCTTGTGACCGTAGCGTACGTATTGGTATGCTACGGCAGGACCAACTCGGAAAGATAGGTAGGAGCAAGCCCATTGTAACGCTTTTTATAGCGTTAACAGTAAAACCTCCACCCGGCACAGCCAGAAGAGGACTGGCCACCCCTCATAGCCTGGTTCCTCTCTAGGTTTCTTCCTAGGTTTTGGCCTTTCTAGGGAGTTTTTCCTAGCCACCGTGCTTCTACACCTGCATTACTAGCTGTTTGGGGTTTTAGGCTGGGTGTCTGTACAGCACTTCGAGATATTAGCTGATGTACGAAGGGCTATATAAAATAAAATTGATTGATTGATTGATTGATTGACTTACAGCAATTTGCAAGCAACACTCAGTTCAAAAGATGGTGTTTTCCCTTTTTATCCCCTACTGAGGATCACCCCGCCTAGGGTGATGTCCCTTAACTTTATTACCATATAAGCTCATAATTAATAGTTGCTAATACAAAGATGTCTCTGCTAGGCGGAGTTCAGCTTATTGCGTTATTGGCAGTTAGTTTCCCAATCACTCTTCCCCTTATTGCTATCATGTCAGACTGGAAGTAAGACTGGAACATAGTATCAACAGGAACTCTTAGTTCCCTTTATCCATCTGTTACCTAAAATATAGTTTCAACACACAGACATCTGACTTTGTACAGTTGACCTTTTCATTCACTTGCAAGGTGTCAACCACTGATTCTTAATCTCAAGCTAAAGCAAAACATGAATCATTGTACTTTTGTCATCACAGGTGCTCCTATAATGTACAGATATCATCAAAGTTCTTACAAGTCAACTTACACACAGCTCTGACACACACACTTTTCCCACCAGACATGCCACCGGGGGTCTTTTCACAGTCCCCAAGTTTCCAGAACAAATTCAAGAAAGCGTACAGTATTATATAGGGCCCTTATTGCATGGAACTTCCTTCCATCTCATATTGCTCAAATAAACAGCAAACCTGGTTTCAAAAAAACAAAAAACAGATAAAGCAACACCTCACGGCACAACCCCTCTCCCCTATTTGATCTAGATAGTTTGTGTGTATGCATTGATATGTAGGTTACGTGTGCCTTTTACAAAATGTATGTAGTTCTGTCCTTGAGCTGTTCTTGTATCTTGATGTTCTGTATTATTGTCATGCCTTGTCAATTTTCATTCTCTATTTTGGTTAGGCCAGGGTGTGACTCGGGTGGGAATTCCAGTTTCTTTATTTCTATGTTTTCTATTTCTTTGTTTTTGGCCGAGTGTGGTTCCCAATCGGAGGCAGCTGTCTATCGTTGTCTCTAATTGGGAATCATACTTAGGCAGCCTTTTTCCACCTGTGTTTTGTGGGTAGTTGTTTTCTGTATAGTTGATTTGCCTTACAGAACTGTTCGTTCTTCTCTTTGTTTTTTTGTTCGAGTGTTTTTTGATTAAATAAAAATCATGAACACTTACCACGCTACGCTTTGGTCCATGCTT
>NW_019943469.1:280547-291407 GCF_002910315.2 Salvelinus sp. IW2-2015 | reverse complement strand
ACAATATGCATATTATTATTACTATTGGATAGAAAACACTCTCAAGTTTCTAAAACCGTTTGAATTTTATCTGTGAGTAAAAACAGAACTCATTGCAGCAAACTTCCTGTCAGAAAGTGAAAAATCTCAAATCGAGGCTCTGTTCTAGGGCCTGCCTATAAATGTGCTTGAATATATATAGTATACATGCACTTCATACGCCTTCCACTAGATGTCAAAGGCAGTGAGAGAAGAAATGGAGTGTATAACTTGATCTGAGGTCGAATAAAAGCTCTTGGCATGACGTGACACCAGTTTCCCTGTTTTCTGGAGCGCGCGAGAAGGGACCTGGTATTGCCTTCTGAAAAGCTGTCGTTATAGACGACTAATATCTCCGGCTTTGATTTTATTTGATAAATTGACAAATCATATCGTAAAGTATGTTTTTCAATATAGTTTTATTAGATTATTGAAATTTTTTCGGGACGTTAGGCGTGTTGCTTTGTCTGCGTTTGTTCACGAAGGAGAGCTTCGCGCCACTTTTGCTAGCTTCTGTGCTAATTGACTGCAGAAGAGGACATTCTAAAACCAAACAACGATTGTTCTCGACTAAGGACCATTGGTAAACATTCTGATGGAAGATCATCAAAAGTAGGACCCATTTTATGATGCTATTTCATATATTGTCGTACATGTGTACTATTAGTTTGCGCCCAGATTTGGGCACTCTCTCGCCATAACGTAAGCTGGATGTCGTAATGAAGTTATTTTTAGATTCTAACACGGCGATTGCATTAAGAACTAGTGTATCTATAATTTCCTATACAACATGTATTTTTTAGTAACGTTTATGAATAGTTATTTTTGGTCAGAATAGGTGGGTGTCCTAAAAATATCCGGACTTTCTGGGAAAAAGATGCTACGTTAGCACAAGTATAACCACTGATTTCAGCTCTAAATATGCACATTTTCGAACAAAAACAGAAGTGTATGTATAACCTGATGTTATAGGACTGTCATCTGATGAAGCTTGTCGAGGTAGTCAAAAATAATATATCTTTTGCTGGTTTGTTACGATCGCTAGCTTTTGCTGCTGTAAATGTCTTGTGTTTCTGGCTATTGTGGTAAGCTAATATAATGCTATATTGTGTTTTCGCTGTAAAACACTTAAAGAATCGGAAAATTTGGCTGGATTCACAAGATGTTTGTCTTTAATTTGCTGTACACCATGTATTTTCATAAATGTTTTATGATGAGTATTTAGGTATTTCAATTTGGTCTCTGAAAAATGTCTGTGCTTTTATATTTGTATTTGGTGGTGAGCTAACATAAATATACGTGGTGTTTTCACACTGTAAAACATGTTGCTGGATTCACAAGAGTTTTATCTTTCATTAGCTGTATTGGACTTGTTAATGTGTGAAAGTTAAATATTAAAAATATATATTTTTTTATTTTCGCGCTCTGCCTTTTCAGTGGAATGTGGGAGGAGTGGCGCTAGAGGAACCCCTGTCTTAGACAGGTTAAGGAAGTGTTGTAGGTCGCATTCTGTATCATACAGCTATGAAAGTTATATATTTAGAACCACCTGCTCAATTGGAACTCCAGCGACGTCTGTGTCCTAGAACTGTTTAGTTTTTTGTGTTCGGACTGGTAAAACAGGATGAGTAAAATAAGTAATGTAAACATAATAGTAATTACCAGGAAGCTCTACATTTATTTAAAATCACACTAAGATTGTTAAAACTGTCCTCAGATTATTGAGGGATCTGATTAGGATTGCCCTCATAGCAAGGTTGATTTATCATGTGGAGGTTTCATTCAGGTCTCTATTTTTTTTAAACACACTGTCTTTGGCAGGAGAAAGACCAGACTCAGAGGAACCAGAGCCAGGGATGTCAAAACCAGCAAGACGACACCACTGCTCCAGTGTGGAAAGCGGTTTAACCAGAAAGGTCATCTGAATGAACATGAGAGAATACACAGAGGGGAGAAGCCTTACCACTGCTCCCAGTGTGGAAAGAGTTTTAACGATTAGGGAACCTGAATCGACACGAGAGAATACACACAGGGGAGAAGCCTTACCACTGCTCCAGTGTGGAAAGTTTTTTAAAATGGTCAGGGACCTGGAACGACACGAGAAATACACACAGGGGAGAAGCCTTACCACTGCTCCAGTGTGGAAAGCGTTTTACCAGAAAGGTAATCTGAATAGAACATGAATACACAGAGGGGAGAAGCCTTACCACTGCTCCCAGTGTGGAAAGTGTTTTAAACGGTCAGGGGGCCTGAAACGGCATGAGAGAATACACACAGGGAGAAGCCTTACCACTGCTCCAGTGTGGAAAGAGTTTTAACGATTTAGGGCACCTGAATAGACACGAGAGAATACACACAGGGGAGAAGTCTTACCACTGCTCCCAGTGTGGAATGAGTTTTAACCATTTAGGTAACCTGAAACTGCATGAGAGAATTCACACAGGGAGAAGCCTTACCACTGCCCAGTGTGGAAAGAGTTTTACCATTATGGAACTTGAAAACATGAGAGAATACACACACAAGGGAGAAGCCTTACCACTGCTCCAGTGTGGAAAGAGTTTTAAACACAAAAGCAACTGAACCAACACAAGAAACACATGAGACTGCACACAGAGGAGAAGGCTTACAAAAGCCCAGGCTGTGGGAAAACATATTACTCATAACAGTCACTTAAACGTATTAGAGAATCCACACAGGAGAGAGAAATTACTTCTCTTAGCGTGTATATTGATATTTCACATCTGACTGATAATGTGTTTACCTGTTTTTACCATATGAAATTGCTTCTTCCAATTATTGATAAACCTGTACCTGTTCAAAATACTGACTGTTAGAGCTGTTAAGGCTACATGGATTGATGAGGAAATGGCCATCTGTATGTTGAAGGAGATGGGGAAAAGGAGTGGCTAATAAGTCTGGCTACATCTGGCTGGCTTACGTACTGCAAATTGAGAAATGATGTGACCAAACTCAACAAAAAGAATAAACTTTATTATGAATACTAGATCAATGATATAAAGAATGATGGATATTAACTTGTTAAAAAACATAATGAAAGAAAAGCAGTGCAAGTATTGAATGTTGTAAAGTTAGTGTGGGAGAGGTGGAAAAATTGTTATCGGTCAATAATGACAAACCTCCTGGCATGACAACTTAGATGGAAAGCTACTGAGGACGGTAGCTGATTCTTTAGCCACTCCTATCTGTCATATTTTTAATCTGAGTCTAGAGGAAAGTCTTCGTCCTCAGGCCTGGAGGAAGCCAAAGTAATTCCACTACCCAAGAGTGGTAAAGCGGCCTTTACTGGTTCTAACAGCAGACATATAAGCTTGCTGCCATCTTTAGCAAACTGTTGAAAAAAATTGTGTTTGACCAAATACATGCTATTTCTCTGTAAACAAATGAACAACAGACTTTCAGCATGCTTATAGAGAAGGACACTCAACATGTACGCACTGACACAAATGGCTGATGATTGTGCAGATTTCAGTGCAGGTTTTGATATTATTGACCATAACCTGTTGTTTAAAATGTCTGTGCTATGGCTTTTCAACCTCTGCCATATCGTGGATTCAGTGCTATCTACCTAATAGAACTCAGAGGGTTTTTAATGGAAGCTTCTCTAATGTCAAACATGTAAAGTACTGCAGGGCAGCTCTCTAGGCCCTCTACTCTTTTCTTTTTTTTTACCAATGACCTGCCACTGGCATTAAACAAAGCATGTGTGTCCATGTATGCTGATTATTCAACCATATACGCATCAGCAACACACAGCTAATGATGTCACTGAAACACTTAACAAAGATTTGCAGTCTGTTTTGGAATGGGTGGCCAGTAATAAACTGGTACTGAACATCTCTAAAACTAAGAGCATTGTATTTGTACAAATTATTCCTTAAGTTCTAGACCTCAGCTGAATCTGGTAATGAATTGTGTGGCTGTTGAACAAGTTGAGGAGACTATTCTTGTGCACTTATACTTGCTTACTTAGATTGTAAACGGTCATGGTCAAAACATATAGATTCAATGGTTGTAAAGATGGGGAGTGGTCTAGCCATATAAAGAGATGCTCTGCTTTTTTGACACCACACTCCAAAAAGCAAGTTCTACAGGCTCTAGTTTTGTCTCATTTTGATTATTGTCCAGTCGTGTGGTCCAGTGCTGCAAGGAAAGACCTAGTAAAGCTGCAGCTGGCCCAGAACAGAGCGGCACGTTTGCTCTTAATTGTAATCAGAGGGCTGATATAACTATGCATGCCAGTCTCTCTTGCTAAGAGTTGAGGAGAGACTGACTGTATCACTTCTTCTTTTATAAGAAACATGAATGTGTTGAAAATCCCAAATTGTTTGCATAGTCTGTAAGGGAATTCTGCCCTATGTGCACAGAAGAGACACAGGAAAACTTATTTGATCAGAGGTTAGTTTGTTTAATAAGGATTGCAACCCGGAGTTTACACTTACGGCAATTTGCAAGCAAGACACTCAGATCAAAAGATGGTGTTTTCCCTTTTTATCCCCTACTGAGGATCACCCCGCCCAGGTTGATGTCCCTTAACTATAACACCATATATGCTCATAATTAATAAATGCTAATACAAAGATGTCTCTGCTAGGCGGAGTTCAGCTTATTGCGTTATTGGCAGTTAGTTTCCCAATCACTCTTCCCCTTATTGCTATCATGTCAGACTGGAAGTAAGACTGGAACATAGTATCAACAGGAATCTTAGTTCCCTTTATCCATCTGTTACCTAAAATATAGTTTCAACACCAGACATCTGACTTTGTACAGTTGACCTTTTCATGCACTTGCAAGTGTCAACCACTGATTCTTAATCTCAAGTAAAGCAAAACATGAACATTGTACTTTTGTCATCACAGGTGTTCCTATAATGTACAGATATCATCAAAGTTCTTACAAGTCAACTTACACACAGCTCTGACACACACACTTATCCCACCAGACATGCCACCGGGGTCTTTTCACAGTCCCAAGTTCCAGAACAAATTCAAGAAAGCGTACAGTATTATATAGGGCCCTTATGCATGGAACTTCCTTCCATCTCATATTGCTCAAATAAACAGCAAACCTGGTTTCAAAAAACAGATAAAGCAACACCTCACGGCACAACCCCTCTCCCCTATTTGACCTAGATAGTTTGTGTGTATGATTGATATGTAGGCTACGTGTGCCTTTTACAAAAATGATTTTGGTTAGGCCAGGGTGTGACTCGGTGGAATTCCAGTTTCTTTATTTCTATGTTTTCTATTTCTTTGTTTTTGGCCAAGTGTGGTTCCCAATCGGAGGCAGCTGTCTATCGTTGTCTCTAATTGGGAATATATCTTAGGCAGCCTTTTCCACCTGTGTTTTGTGGGTAGTTGTTTTCTGTATAGTTGATTTGCCTTACAGAACTGTTCGTTCTTCTCTTGTTCTTGTTCTTTTGTTCGAGTGTTTTTTGATTAAATAAAAATCATGAACACTTACCACGCTACGCTTTGGTCCATGCCTTCCGATGAGAGACGTGACAATTATGTGTCATGTTTTGTGTTGACCCCAGGAAGAGTAGCTGCTGCTTTTGCAACAGCTAATGGGGATCCTAATAAAATACCAAACTCTGTTATTCTCTCTGAGCTCAGAAATAAAGAATCTTGGTTTGACTTGGACTCCAGCAGATCCTTATATTATAATATCCACTACAACTCACCCACAGATTGCTGATTCATGATTGTCTCAATGAAGAGTTCCTCATTCCACTTTCCTGGGGGCATTTACAAGCCTCCCACTGGTTGAATAAACGTTGTTTCCACATTAAATTAAAAAACATCCTTAACATTGATGAACCTTCACTATCTTCATCCCTAAACTAGTAATATTAACTATTGTCTATTGTTATTCTCAATAACCTTCCTGGCCATATGAAATCCAAGCTAAATACAATGTTCCCACCAGTTTTCATGTCTTTGGTTTTGCAAACATTTGTTTATTCGATTATATTTCTCATTAGGATGAATATTGTTTTAATTCTATATGGGTCACGCATTGCTTTGGTCGTGTGTTCCCTTATGGGTCAATGATTTTATTTAGAATATAGCAATTATGTTCTCTCCTCAATCACTTACAGTTTCTTTGGAAAGTATTCAGACCCCTTGACTTTTAGGTTTAGGTCATCATTAAAGGCGACATCTTAAATATTACAATGACCCTTTCAAAGACAGACATCCCCCGGACCTCCCCCCATAACTATTTTTAAAAGGGTAAAAATGATCTGTTTTCTATAGCATTAAGGTCAGGGCTTTGTGATGGCCACTCCAATACCTTGACTTTGTTGTCCTTAAGCCATTTTGCCACAACTTTGGAAGTATGCTTTGCGTCATTGTCCATTTGGAAGACCCATTTGCGACCAAGCTTTAACTTCCTGACTGATGTCTTGAGATGTTGCTTCAATATATTCACATAATTTTCCTCCCCCATGATGCCATCTATTTTGTGAAGTGCACCAGTCCTTCCTGCAGCAAAGCACCCCCATAACGTGATGCTGCCACCTGTGTGCTTCACGGTTGGGATGGTGTTCTTCGGCTTGCAAGCATCCCTCTTTTTCCTCCGAACATAACGATGGTCATTATGACCAAACAGTTCTATTTTTGATTCATCAGACCAGAGGACGCCTTCAGGCGTTTGGAAATCGCTCCCAAGGATGAACCAGACTTGTGGAGGTCTACAATTTGTTTTCTGAGATCTTGGCAGATTTTATTTTATTTTCCCATGATGTCAATAAAGAGGCACTGAGTTTCAAGGTAGGCCTTGAAATACATCCACAGGTGCTCTTCCAATTGACTCAAATGATGTCAATTAGCCTATCAGAAGCTATGAAAGCTATGACATAATTTTCTGGAATTRTCCAAGGCTGCTTAAAGGCACAGTCAACTTAGTGTATGTAAACTTCTGACCCACTGGGATTGTGATACAGTGAATGGTAAGTGAAATAATCTGTCTGTAAACAATTGTTGGAAAAATGACTTGTGTCATGCACACAGTAGATGTCCTAACCGACTTGCCAAATGTTAACAAGAAATTTGTGGAGTGGTTGAAAAATGAGTTTTAATGACTCCAACCTAAGTGTATGTAAACTTCGACTTCAACTGTATATATTGTATACTGTATCCTTCACTATCTATTCTTTACTATCTATTGCATCTTAGCGCTCTGTTACTGCTCATCCATATGTTTTTATACTTATATATCCATTCCTTTACTAGATTTTGTATAGGTTTAGTTGTGGAATTTTAGATATTCCTGTTAGATACTGCTGCATGCGGATCTAGAAGCATAAGCATTTTGCTACACTCCAAATAACATCTGCTAACCATGTGTATGTGACCAATAACATCTGCTAACCATGTGTAGTCACAATAACATCTGCTAACCATGTGTATGTGACCAATAACATCTGCTAACCATCTGCTAACCATGTGTATGTGACCAATCACATTTTATTTGATTTCAACAAAACAAATCCATGTGATGATGTTCGATTAATGTGGAAAACTGATTGGATTTGTAAAAAGCCATGAACATCAGGTATTTTTATTAATTTTCACACAACTGGCAACCTAAATCCAATGTCAGGTGAAATATTGTGTTGATTTCATGTTGAATTCACTTTAGTTGACGAATCAAAGAAATGTAAATAGAAACTAGATGTTGAACTGACGTCTGTGCCCAGTGGGCTGGTTTGAATAAGTAGCAGGTGTTGGATCAATATCCACCTTAGTAACTAAGTTTCCATGTAATTTGAGACAGATTTTCATGTAAATATTCTCAAATCTGCATAAAACAATATACACATTTTCCCCACCAGAAATGTTTGCATAAATTAGATTTATTGCGGATAAAAGTCTTTGCGTGATGACGTAAAAAACAAAATGTTTTTCTGTTGAATTCCCATGTACTGAATGAGAAATGCAAGTTAAATGGGTTTCCATTGCATTTTCAACTCTACTGATTGTTTTGAAAAACCGTTGAGTTATATAGCAAACGTGCTCTTGTCCAGTGCACTGTAGCCAACAACTCACAGATACAGTGCTGGTAGGCTACCTACATGATGAGATTATTATGGATGAGAGAGATATTATTTTATTTGTCAAACGGCAACCAAGCATCAATCATCATGTCACCAGAATAAGACCAACAAAATGTATTGGAAAGGAGCATCAAGCTCATCACATGCAGTTTCACCACCTGTGAAGTTCATAACTTATTTAGTCTGAAGCCTAGTAAACTACATGGTTTCCAAATCGTAGAGGGAGGACCACACAACATATCATCACATGACTTCAGGTTAACTGAGATGTGATGGTTATTATATAAATATTTGCACATAAAGGATTAATGCTGCCATTTCTTGTTTATACATTTTTACTGACACAAAAAGACCCAACCATGTCAAACGAAATAACAAATTGTCTGTCTGCATTTATAAAAGTGTACAGGCATATCCTGTTTCCATCAGCCTGGTCATTGCTTTTGAAATGGTTGGACCAATATCCACCTTCATGATATGGATGAAGCCTGATTTGGAATGTCTGAGTAGTTCTATATGATGTCATAATACACTCCTCTGATAATCAAGTGATGTTTGGAATGTCTGAGTAGTTCTATATGATGTCATAATACACTCCTCTGATAATCAAGTGATATTTGGAATGTCTGAGTAGTTCTATATGATGTCATAATACACTCCTCTGATAATCAAGTGATATTTGGAATGTCTGAGTAGTTCTATCTGATGTCATAATACACCCCTCTGATAATCAAGTGATATTCACATGTGATGCATTTGCTCCATTGTTTACATTTAAGTTGGAGGCCCACTCTGATGATTTATGTCTTACATAGTGGGGCTTTAAAAGAATAGTATGGTGACATCTTAGTGTGGCTTGAAATGAATAGGATTATTAATCAATGAAACTTCTATAACAACATCAACTGCAGCTTTACCCATCAAGAGAATGGGCCTATAGGTGGTGGTGCATTACTGACATAGTAACATATTAACTTTGTGCTGTTGATGTATTGCCACTATAGTATTCATTTACACCGAAGAGTCTGAAACCATCATGCTCATACAAGGAGATGAGCACTACATCTCGTTTCAATCACAGCTTCTGGACTACTCTTCAGAACACTTGGTCTGATGTGCAGCGAAACACTCCAGGGCACCGGTGATCAACCAGAGCGCTGCTACCGGAGAACTGAATAGTTTATCAATGGAAGAGGGAGCCAGGCAGCCATCATCCAACCCGTCTCCTCAGAAAACCCATGTTTGAGCGCACAGTGTTGTCAACTCATGGAAGAGGGAGCAAGGCAAGCCGTCATCCAGTCTGTCCAGAACCCATTGGCAAAGCCAAAGACTGTCGTCTACGTCACTAGGAAGAGGGGAGCCGCACGCAGTATCACACAGTCTCTCGAAACCCACTGTCTCGAGCCTCAGTGTTCTACTCCAATGGAAGAGGGGAAGCGGACAGCGCGTCATCCCAGTCATCTCAAAGGACCAACATGTGTGCAGCAGTGTTTGTAGCATGGAAGAGGAAGAAGAAACCTCACCAGTCTACATCAGAAACAATGTTGTGTTAGCAGCACGATCACGAATGTCGTCACTGACTGGACAGCAGCACCGCTAGAGCACCGCCCCGATCCGGCTTAGTCTTCTCCGAAGATCAACCTGTTGAAGTCCATCAGTGTTTGTCAACTATGCCGAAGAGGTACGCAGGCAAGCGATTGATCCAGTCATGTTGTGCCAGAGACAAAAGATGTCCACAGGTTTCAGTGTTGTTGAGAGCAGCGAGTCAACCAGTTTGATCAGACCAGTCAGTGTTGTTGAGCAGAGAATTCAACCCAGATTGATTCACAGTCTCAGTGGTTGTTGAGCAGAGCATCAACTCAGATTAATTCACGCTCGTGATCTGTTGAGCAGGAGAGAATAAACACAGATTGTCCATGTTTGAAGATACTCAGGTACATAATACATTTATTTGTTTAATTCTGTTTTATTTTTTATATAGAATGTATGTAGATGATGTGTTATTTGGGACTTCATGCCTGCAGAAATGTTTTGGTCCAGCTTCCAGATCGTTGCCGTCACACAATCCTGTCTCGAAAATAATATAATCACATCAAAAATGTAGGCTCTTAAAGTTTGCCATGAAGAGAACGGCATACTTGCTCGTACACTTGTTCATGTTTTTCTACAAATATAAATTGTGCTTTTTGGTCATAGCCTTATCAAACTGTATAAAGCTGTATGTTTTTTTATTTCAACCACCTGCCTCCTACTGTACTGCAGTATATTGACTATGTCCGTTACCTCCTGTATATGCCTCCACATTGGACTCAGTACTGCTAACTCCTGTATTAGCCCGTCCACATTGACTCTGTAGCTGGTACTCCTGTATATAGCCTCCACATTAACTCTGTACTGGTACTCTGTATGATAGCCTCCACATTAACTCTGTACTGGTACCCCTGTATCTAGCCTCCACATTGACTCGACTCTGGTACTGGTACCCCATGTTATAGCACCTCCAATAACTCTGTACTGGTACCTCCTGTATATGGCCCCCCCTTCCCCCCAAAACTTAACTTCTTGTCTGGTACCCGTATATAGCCTCCACATTGACTCTGTACAGGTACCTACTGTGATTCTTTATTGTGTTACTTTTTTTTTATTCGTTTATTTTACTAATATTTTCTTATCTTATTTTTCTTAAATCTGCTTGTTTGGTTAAGGTTGTAAGTAAGCAATTCGACAGTAAGTTGTATTCAGGCATTCACGGTAAGGTCCTACTA
>NW_019943469.1:277331-280532 GCF_002910315.2 Salvelinus sp. IW2-2015 | reverse complement strand
TTGTTTACAGGATGATTTGTATCTTATAGAGCGTGGCTTTAAGGGAGTAGTATGGTCACATCTAGATACAAACGAATGTGAAAAATGAAAAGAGCAAATGTGCTTTAACACACTACCTATTCATGGAAGTATTTATTCATCATCCGTGCTTCTACACCTGCATTGCTTGCTGTTTGGGGTTTTAGGCTGGGTTTCTTTACAGCACTTTGAGATATCAGCTGATGTACGAAGGGCTATATAAATACATTTGATTTGATATTCATATTAAGCATCTACGTCTGTGTACAGGAAAGTATTATTTGTAAGACGTTAGAGAAAAAACATCAGCTTATTGTTCAATTATTATGACGTTCTTTCCAATTCAAAAAGTGTAGTAACTTGTTATCAAACTGCGTTACCCACTCCAGCCAGCAGATGGCGGATGTGCGTCTTTCAGGTGATGCTTCTTGCGTGACGTATAATTTACTGGACAGGATGCTTCTTCAGCAACAACAACGCGCCTACTCTTTCATCCATCTCGGTAGCTTGCTAGCCAACATAAAACTGAAAGATTGACGCTTTAGACCATGTTAATGTACATTAGCTAATCTCAGTGTTGTAAACACAATTCTGTTGACGTATTAACTGGTTAATTTTAACCTAATTTGCCTGTTCAATTTGCAAACTTGTTAAAGATTGATGCTGAGCCTAGCACTAGGCTAGTCGCTAATGCTAACTAGCTAGCTAACATCCCCGACCATGAGCTCGCTAAAC
Source organism: Salvelinus sp. IW2-2015 (assembly GCF_002910315.2). NCBI lineage: Eukaryota > Metazoa > Chordata > Actinopteri > Salmoniformes > Salmonidae > Salvelinus > Salvelinus sp. IW2-2015. The sequence goes on along the minus strand of NW_019943469.1, from coordinate 279,779 downwards.
TACTCATCCCCTGCTAAAGAAGATGAGGTTTGCTGTACGGAGAAAGAAGCTCTGGCGCTGAACAATGTTGTGGAAGAAGAAGAGGAGGTTATTACAGTGAAGGAAGAAGAGGCTGTTATAGTGAAGGAAGAAGAGGCTGTTATAGTGAAGGAAGAAGAGAAAGAACCTTTCAGGATGAAAAAGGAGGAAGAGGAGGCTATCTCAATAAAGGTGAAGATGGAAGACGTTTTTGGAGTGAAAGAGGAGGAGACAGATTATCTCATTATCACCAGTGAGTACTGTCTTAAAAGCAGGGGCACAAACTCTGCAGTTGTTGAACTGTGGGGCATTCTACTGAAGTTCTACACTTTAATATGTTTTGAGCAAGGATGCCAACAAACAACGCATACACAGTTGTATAGCGGCAGAATAGGATACCGGGTAGGGAGTGGGCTATTTCATTAGGTTTTTCACTCACCACGTTTATTCTGAAAAATGTCTGTCCTCACTCACTTATTAAGAATAAGCTACATGGTGAGTTGATGCCCTTTTGGCAGCTAGTTAGCTAGGTGAATTGATCATGCTACTTTGTATGCGTTGTTTGTTGGCATCCTTGTCATTTACGAAGTTTTTGGAACAGATTCGTGTTTGAACATTCCACAAATTATACCCACCCGTTTCCTACTGTATACATTTTTAAAGATTCGATCTGCCATTGGTTCCTTTAATTTTGGGGACTTTTAAATTAGATTTAATTAATTAATTAAATAGACGGTTATAAGTTGACTGTCTGTTTGATGTTGTCATTCAAGCAGGAGAGAGATGTGACGATGGTGGATCCTCTGGGGAGCCTCAASAACATCCTGATACTGACGAGGAAGGGAAGAGTCTCTCCAGATCAGAACACCAGATGGTACAGCTTGGTCTGGTCTAGCATACAGCTTGCTCTATCGGGGGCTGGGTTTCTGTAAAGACACTTTATGACAACAGTTACATCAGCATCCATAATGATATGTGTCTGTGTCCCCTCTTTATGGTTACCAGGACAACGCTAGCCCTTCCACTTCTGTCCTACTGAAGTCCTTATGTCGTGGCCTCTCCCGGTAGCAACTTCACTGCTGGGTTGAAGAGATGGTGCGTGCACTGAACCGTGCGCAGATCATGATATTCCTCCGGCACTTCTGTCAAATCACCAGGTTCCTCGGCTGAAGTATAGGGGACAGAAGACAACAGAGGGATAGCAGACATTAAACACTTCAACATGACCAAGAACGTTCCCAGGAGCTAGGATAGATTACTGAGACGAAACCAATTTAATAGATGCTTTGACATCACTACCTTAGCCAGGATGACCCAACCAACAGTGTAAAAGGTGAGACGAAGAAATCTCAAAAAGAAGGTCTCCTGTGGGTTACCAGATACTGTGAGGTTAAACGGTAGGTCTCACATCTGATACTGGAGGAGAAAGGACTACCATCGTGGAGCGAACATGGCGTGGGTCCCTAACTGTCTGAGAGGAATGTCATGTGTCCGAGCCCATGCTTCGTCCATAAAACAACCTTCAGGCCCCAGAGTCTATCAAGGCACTGCAGGAAGCAGCCGAACCGGTCCAGCGTAGATGGGCCGACAAGTAGTACAGATCTTGATGGAGAGACCTGATAGTAGCGCTCACCAGAGCCCTCCGCTTGACTGATGAGCTCTGGCTTTTACTGGAATGACATGACAAAAATGTCCGCAGAACCGCAATAGAGGCAAGGCGGTTGGTATCTTCCGTTCCCTTCTCCTTAGATCGAGATGCGAATTACCTCCCAGCTCGCATTGGCGTCAGTCTCTGGACCGGTGCGGAGGAGAATGTTGCAGTATGCGAGAGGGAAAAGCACCGTTACGCGAGCTTCTCCTCACGAGCGTCGGTGACGAGATCTACCGTCGGTTCTATGCGGGATGCGATGCATCAAAAGGTCCACGCTGGAAGTAACCTCCCGGGAGAGAATCTCATCTGATAAACCTCAGCGTGGGAGGAGAGTCCCTCCAGGAAACGGCGGCAAACGCCGGCTGACGTGGTCCAGTCCACTGGATGCAGCAAAGGGAGTGAACGGAAACTTCTAAAATTAAGAGAAGTAATCCGGTTAGGGGATCAGATCACCAGTGTGACATAGGAGGTACAAAGCCGAAGTGCCTGTTAAGGACCCCAGCCATACTCTTAACTTCCAAAAAAATAGCTGTAACGAATGCAAAATATACCTAGTTATTCATACTCCTCCTTTACTAAAAAAAGTTTACTCCCTGATAATCTAAGAACCACTCAAGACCGCATCCTCGTGGCCCTCCACACCCACTGTGGTTCGATACTCTCCTTCCTTACTGTGCCCCCTTATTGAGGAGTTAGCCCCTCACCTCGCCGGATTGTTCACTCTTTTTACTACAAAAATGTCTTCCCCTCTTCTTTCACAATGGTTTAGGTTATCTTCC
>NW_019943469.1:271606-277306 GCF_002910315.2 Salvelinus sp. IW2-2015 | reverse complement strand
CCTTAAACACGTCCTGCCCTTCTCTCCAATCCCTTACATTCTTATGGATCCACAGAGAGAGTAAGAGAGTAACAGGATACCAAACCTTTATCTCCCTAGATGAGAATCCTGTCCTGACCTCAACCCCTCCTTCATCTAATCCACAGGATGGCGGTTAAAATAAAAACTGTTGAAAGCACTGTGGATTGATGAGATTAAAAATGGTATGAGAAGGGAGGGCAAAAGACATGGCCAATAGGTCATCTGCTGCATATAACTGATTCGGCAAACGTATTTGCAAATTGAGAAATCAGCGGGACTAAACTAATGATAAAAAGAAAGAAACTACACCTAATCAACAAAAGATAAATGACATGAAGAATGGATTTTAAAAAGCTTCTGGAGCACCTTAAATTAAAATTCTTGGGCAAAAAAATCAACAATGACAGTGTCCACGGGTGTCTGACAACGGGATTGGAAAATGATTGAGGATAATAAGCGGCCCAGAATATTGCCACTTTCTATTCGCATTATCTTCAATGTAAGCCTTACTATGAAAGTGTGTTTCCCTCAGGCTTGGAGGGAAGCTAAAGTCATTCCACTACCCAAGAATAGTTAAAGCCTCCCTTTACTGGCTTAATAGCCGACCAAGCAACCTGATTACAACCCTTAAGTTAAAAAAATAAAGGGGTGTCTTGGCCAGATACCAATGCTATTTTACAGTAAACAAATTGAGACTTTCAGACTTATAAGGAAGTCGTACTTCAACAGCACAGCAACTTACAAATGATGAATTGGCTAGAGAATTGCATGACAAAGTATTCTTGGGGTGTTTTGCTTAGACCTCAGTGCGGGCTTTTTGACATTATCGATCATGTCGTTGCTCTCGAAAAAAAACGTATGTCTTTTACACCCCCTGCTATATTGTGGATAAAGAGTTTTTTTTTTTTATGTAAACTTTATTAACTAGGCAAGTCACGTTAATGTTACGAACAAATTTATTTTTATTACAATTGCCGGCCCTCAGGATCTGCCTTGTTCAGGAGGCAGAACGACCAGAGTTTACCTCTGTCAATCGGGATTCGATCCAGCATGCATTTCGGTTTACTGGCCTACCGCTCTAACCACTAAGGCATATGACGCCCCCAGAGTACCTGTTCTACAGAACACAGTGTTCTTTAATGGAAGCCTGTACAACAAAATCAAGGTAGAAATCAGGAATTCCCCAGGGCAGCTGTTTGGCACCTACTTTTTTCAATCTTTAACCAACAACATGCCAATGACATTTGAGTAAAGCAAGTGTGTCTAGTTATGCGGATGACTCAACACTACACGTCAGCTACCACAGCCAACTGAAATGACTGCAACACTTAACATAGAGCTGCAGTTAGTTTCAGAATGGGTGGCAAGGAATAAGTTAGTCCTAAATATTTCTGATTACCTTTAGTTACATGGTACACTGCTAATTCTGTAGCGGTAATGTTAGAGGGGGGTAAAGATAAAGATTTTGTTGGGCGCCAGCAGATATTAACCCTATTTATTAACCTTTTGGCTGCAGGGGCGTATTGAACTGGATAAATGTGCCCATTTCAAACGGCCTCTATCAATTCTTTTGCTCTACAATATGCATATTATTTTACTATTGGATAGAAAACACTCTCAGTTTCTAAAACGTTTGAATTATATCTGTGAGTAACAGAACTTTTCAGCACTTTCCTATCGGAAGTAGAAAATTGAAATCGATGTCTCTCTTCAGGCCTGCTATTAAAGTCCTGATATTTATTAGTTAGAGCACTCATACTTTTTCCCTGAGTGTCGACAGCGTGAGGAAGTGAGAGAGAAAGGAGCTGTGTACTTGTCCTGGGTCGAATAAATGCTCTTTGCTATGACGTGTCACCAGTTTTTGTTTTCTGGAGGGCGCGTGAAGGGACCTGGACTTGCCTTCTGGAAACGCTCGTTAATGAGATAATATTTCCGGCTTTGATTTTATTTGATACATGTGTACAATATCATCTAAAGTATGTTTTTTCAATATAGTTTAATATTATTGAAATTTTTTCGGGAGTTTTTGCCGTGTTCCGTTCTTCTGAGTTTGTTGAACGATGGAGAGAGATTCGCGCCACTTTTGGCAAGTGTGCATTGCTATATCGAGAGGGGAAAAAAAAGCCGTTCTAAAACCAAACCAACGATTGTTCTGGACAAAGAACCCCTTGTACAACATTCGATGGAAATCAGCAAAAGTAGGACCCATTTTATGATGTTATTTCATATATCTGTCGTACATGTGACTAGTCGTTTGCGGCCAGGTTTTGGGTACTCTCTCGCCATAACGTAAACTGCATATCGTAATGAAGTTATTTTTAGAATTCTAACACGGCGATTGCATTAAGAACTAGTGTATCTATCATTTCCTATACAACATGTATTTTTTTGTTATGTTTATGATAGTTATTTGGTCAGAATATGTGTGTCAGAAAAAAATATCGGACGTTGTGGGAAAAAGATGCTACGTTAGCACCAATGTATAACCACTGATTTCAGCTCTAAATATGCACCTTTTCGAACAAAACATAAGTGTATGTATAATCTGATGTTATAGGACTGTCATCTGATGAAGCTTATCAAGGTTAGTCAAAAATTATATATCTTGCTGGTTTATTCGCTATCGCTAACGTGCCTATTGCTATCGCTAACGTGCCTTGATGAATGAATGCGGTAGTGTGGTAGGCTATTGTAGTAAGCTAATATAATGCTATATTGTGTTTTCGCTGTAAAACACTTAAAAAATCAGAAATATTGGCTGGATTCACAAGATGTTTGTCTTTAATTTGCTGTACACCATCGATTTTTCAGAAATGTTTTATGATGAGTATTTAGGTATTTGACGTTCACGTTGGTGTCTGTAATTACTCTGGCTGCTTCGGTTCTATTTCTGATGGTAGCTGTGATTGTAGCTGCAATGTAAAACTGATTTATACCTCAAATATGCACATTTTTCGAACAAAACATAGATTTATTGTTTAAGAAGTACGGCTATTCAGAACGAGGGTCCAGCCTAGTGCTCTCTAATGTTTTGATGCGCGCTCCAGGTCACACGCTTCACGTTGTTTTTATCCGGTATTGAACACAGTTTATCCCGTCTTAAATTTTATCGATTATTTATGTTTTAAAATACCTAAAGTTCGATTAGGAAAGTTGTTTGAAATGTTTGGACAGCGTTTACAGATAACTTATTAGATATTTTGTAGTCATGCTGGGTGAGTTGGAACCGGTGTTTTTTTTAATCAAACGTGCCCACACGTAACCACCGTGTAACACACTACGCCGCCAGGGACTCAAAATTGACATTTTGGAGGAATTGACAGAATTGATCGAACAAAAGGACCATTTGTGATGTGGCAATGTTGTGTGACAAAACTGCACATTTTCGAGTGGCCTTTTATTATCCCCAGCACAAGTTGCACCTGTGTAATAATCAAGCTGTTCAATCAGCTTCTTGATATGCAACACCTGTCAGGTGGATGGATTATCTTGGCAAAGAATAAATGTTAACTAACAGGGATGTAAAAAATTCTGCAGTCTTTTTTTTCAGCTCATTAAACATCCAACACTTTACATGTTGCGTTTATATTTTTGTTAATTGTATTAACTATCAGTTTTAGGAACATCTACCCAAATATTTCACTTTATTTTTTACTTTGCCCGAAATATAACATCAGCGCTAGTCAAAATGTTGAAAATCTGTGAATGTATAAATAACAAATTGGTCCATTTAAACAGCATGTGTCAAACCCTTTCCACAACGGGGAGATGTTACTGATGTGCTTTGTGTCTTTGATGTAAAAACAAGTTTTGGACTTCCACACAAAATTACTTCTTTAGTTATTTTATGTTTAAGGAAGTGTGTAGGTCACATTCTGTATCATTCAGCTATGAAAGTTATATATTTAGAACCACCTGCTCGATTGGAATCTAGCGACGTCTGTGTCTTCAGTGTCCTAGAACTGTCTAGTTTTTTGTGTTCTGACTTGTAAAACAGGATGAATAAAATAAGTAATGTAAACATAGCAGTAATTGCCAGGAAGCTCTACATTTGTTTTAAAATCACACTATAATTGTTAAAACTGGCCTCAGGTTATTGAGAGATCTGATTTAGGATTTACCCTCGTAGCAAGGTTGTTTTAGCATGTGGAGGTTTCATTCGGGTCTTTATTTAAAAATAACACAGTGTCTTTGGCAGGAGAAAGACCAGAGGAACCAGAGCCAGGGACGTCCAAACCAGCAAGACGACACCAGTGCTCCCACCGTAGAAAGGGTTGTAACCGGTTATGGGACCTGAAACAACATGAGAAAATACACACAAGGGAGAAGCCTTACCACTGCTCCCAGTGTGGAAAGAGTTTTAAGGTTTTAGGAACCCTTAAAGCTCACGAGAGAATACACACAGGGGAGAAGCCTTACCACTGCTCCCAGTGTGGAAAGTGTTTCAACCAGTCAGGGGATCTGAAAGGACATGAGAGAATACACACAGGGGAGAAGCCTTACCACTGCTCCCAGTGTGGAAAGTGTTTTCATTTCGGGGAAGCTAAAGCAACAGAGAGAAATACACACAGGGGAGAAGCCTTACCACTGCTCCCAGTGTGGAAAGTGTTTCCATCAGGGAGCTAAAACATCACAGGAGTGAGAGAATACACACAGGGGAGAAGCCTTAACCGACTGCTCCAGTGTGAAAGGCGGTTTTAAGCCAGGTGTTTGAAAACCGAGCCCATGAGAGGAGAGAATACACACAGGGGAAATGCCTTACCACTGCTCCCAGTGTGGAAAGAGTTATAGCAATTTAAGGAACTTGAAAGCTCATGAGAGAATACACACAGGGGAGAAGCCTTACCACTGCTCCCAGTGTGGAAAGTGTTACAACCGGTCAGGGGATCTGAAAAAACATGAGAGAATACACACAGGGGAGAAGCCTTACCACTGCTCCCAGTGTGGAAAGTGTTTCAGCCGGTCAGGGGGTCTGAAAAAACATGAGATAATACACACAGGGGAGAAGCCTTACCACTGCTTGCAGTGTGGCAAGTGTTTTAACCAGTTAGGGAACCTGAAACAACATGAGAGAATACATACAGTTGAAAAGCCTTACCACTGCTCACAGTGTGGAAAGTGTTTCAACCGGTCAGGGGATCTGAAAAGACATGAGAGAATACACACAGGGGAGAAGCCTTACCACTGCTCCCAATGTGGAAAGAGTTTTGCCCGGACAGGACACCTAAAAACTCATGAGAAAATTCACACAGGGGAGAAGCCTTAACACTGCTCCCTGTATGGAAGGAGTTGGAAGGAGTTCAAACCAGAAAAGCAACCTCAACCAACATGAGATAATACACAACGGGGAGAAGCACACAAGATACCACAGGAAAACTTATTTGATCAGAGGTTAGTTTGTTTAATAAGGATTGCGCCCCGGAGTTTACACTCAGAAATTTGCAAGCAAGACACTCAGTTCAAAAGATGGTGTTTTCCCTTTTTATCCCCTACTGAGGATCACCCCGCCCAGGGTGATGTCCCTTAACTTTAATACCATATAAGCTCATAATTAATAGTTGCTAATACAAAGATGTCTCTGCTAGGCGGAGTTCAGCTTATTGCGTTATTGGCTGTTAGTTTCCCAATCACTCTTCCCCTTATTGCTATCATGTAAGACTGGAAGTAAGACTGGAACAT
>NW_019943469.1:260826-271462 GCF_002910315.2 Salvelinus sp. IW2-2015 | reverse complement strand
ACACACAACACCTACTGCGTCACATGTACACACACAACACCTACCTCACATCGTACACACCACAAACCTACCACCCCTGTCCCACTACTTCATCAACTCTTCACACAAACACTACCTCACAGGTACACACACACTGTTAAACACACAACACCTACCTCACAGGTACACACACTGTTAAACACACAACACCTACCTCAACAGGTACACAACAACACCTACCTCACAGTACACACACAACACCTACTCAACAGGTACACACCACAACACCTACCAGCCCCGTCCCACTAACTTCATCAACTCTTCACACAACACCTACCTCACAGGTACACACACACTGTTAAACACACAACACCTACCTCACAGGTACACACACTGTTAAACACACACACACCTACCTCACAGGTACACACACTGTTAAACACACAACACCTACCTCACAGGTACAACAACACTGTTAAACACACAACACCTACCTCACAGGTACATACACACTGTTATACCAACACACCTACCTCACAGGTACACACCACAACTCTACCTCACAGGTACCACACAACACCTACCTCACAGTACACACACACTGTTAAAACACACAACACCTACCTCACAGGTTATACTCACACATATACTGGTACAACAGCAATGTCATTGTGTAAAGGTGTCCCCTCCCTCCTGTCCCCCCCCCAGTTGGTCAGCTGACAGTCTGTCGTCAGTGGAGATGTATCGTCAGGTTGTTACTGACCGGCTGTCGCTGTATAGAGCTGGACTGTTGGAAGGGACGGCCGCAGGATGAGGAACCTTACATCACACACGGCTTCACCATGACCACAGAGATACCTTCAAGGTGTGTGTGTGTGTGTGTACTTCACCATGACCACTGACATAAACTTGAAGGTTACCATAAGTCTGAAATGATTCCTAGATAGTGCTGGTCCTCACATCATTGTACTACATTGTATATGATGTTCACCTGCCTAATATATTCTCTCTCTCTCTGTCTCTCTCTCTCGCTGTCTCTCGCTGTCTTCTCGCTGTCTCTCGCTGTCTCTCGCTGTCTCTCGCTGCTCTCGCTGTCTCTCGCTGTCTCTCTGTCCTCTCTCTCCTCTTCTTCTCTCTCTCTCGCTCTCTCTCTCCGTCTCTCTTCTCTCTCCGTCTCTCTGTCCTCTCTCTCTCTCTCTGTTCTCTTCTCTCTCTCTCTCTCTACTCTCTCTGTCTCTCTGTCTCTCTCCTCTCTCTCTCTCTCTCTGTCTCTCTGTCCCTCTCTCTCTCTCTCTCCTCTCTCTCTCTCTTCTGTCTTCTCTGTCTCTCTCTCTCTGTGTGTGAAGGAGGTGATTGAAGCGATATAGAAAGTGCGTTCAAGACTTCTCCCTATCCCTCATCCTCTCCTTCCGAAAACCACGTTGACTCGTGAGTGAAGCATTCTGGGTAGTGAGAAGGAAATCCTGAGAATTTAGAGAACCTTCAATTCAGTGGGCATTATTGGCTTTATCTGAAACATATGTTGCCAAAGCAAATGAAGTAGACAAAAAAAAAAAAAAAAAAACAAGGGAAACATTAGTAAACATTACACTCACAAAAGTTTTCAAATGTTATATTATGTTATCTGTCTCTGTCAGGGCGAAGCAGCAGGCCAAGATGGCGGAGTATTGTCAAAGTATCTTTGGAGACGCCCTCCTCATCGACCCTCTGGAGAAATACCCGGTGAGTCTGGGTCAGGGGTTAGAGGTCAGGAATACCCGGTGAGTCTGGGTCAGGGGTTAGAGGTCAGGGGTGTCAAAGTCAGTTCCTGGAAAGCTGAGTGTCTGCAGATTCTCTGTCCCTGATTAGTTCCTGGAAAGCTGAGTGTCTGCAGATTCTCTGTCGCTGATTAGTTCCTGGAAAGCTGAGTGTCTGCAGATTCTCTGTCCCTGATTAGTTCCTGGAAAGCTGAGTGTCTGCAGATTCTCTGTCCCTGATTAGTTCCTGGAAAGCTGAGTGTCTGCAGATTCTCTGTCCCTGATCAGTTAGGAACTCCCCTCAGCAGGCCAGCTATTATTTGGACATTCAATTGAAAGGAAACAACCAATTTAGCGGAGAGAAACACGGCCCTGGCTTAGCGGGAGGTTAACCTTTGGTCGGGGCTACATTAGGACAGTGGGGGCTGCTGAGGGGAGGACGGCTAATAATAATGGCTGGAACTGAGCAAATGGAATGACATCAAACACAATGGAAACCATGGAAACCAAACGTTTGATGTATTTGACACCATTCCATTTATTCCGCTCCAGTCATTACCACGAGCCCGTCCTCCCCAATTAAGGTGCCACCAACCTCCTGTGAATTAGGAACACTACTGATCCCAGCTCAGCCCTTACACCAGCCCTGTTAATGTATTGTAATATGTGTTCTCTAACATCTGATCCCAGCTCAGCCCTTACACCAGCCCTGTTAATGTATTGTAATATGTGTTCTCTAACAGCTGATCCCAGCTCAGCCCTTACCATCGCCTCAGGAGCTGCTGGGTAAGATCTTGATCAAAAACAAGAAGAAGCACCACAGAGCGTCCACCAGGGGCAGTCTGGGGAGGAGGACCGGAGAGACGGACAGTCTGAGGAGGAGGACCGGCGAGACGGACAGTCTGGAACAGGCTTCCCCTCTTAACGGTACTCACTGTCTACACGCTCACACACTGGAGCATGCTCTTGGTGTGGCAGGTAGCCTAGTGGTTAGAGTGTAGGGGCGGCAGGTAGCCTAGTGGTTAGAGTGTAGGGGCGGCAGGTAGCCTAGTGGTTAGAGTGTAGGGGTGGCAGGTCGCCTAGTGGTTAGAGTGTAGGGGTGGCAGGTTGCCTAGTGGTTAGAGTGTAGGGGCGGCAGGTTGCCTAGTGGGTAGAGTGTAGGGGCGGTAACCGAAAGGTTGCTGGGATCAAATCCCCGAGCTGACAAGGTAAAAATCTGTCCTTCTGCCCCTGAACAAGGCAGTTTAACCCGCTGCTCCTAGGCCGTAATTGTAAATAAGAATTTGTTCTTAACTGGCTTGCCTAGTTAAATAAAGGTGAAATCAAAAATAAATTAACACTTTAACGGTATCGATATACAGTACCAGTCAAAAGTTTTAGTACACCTACTCATTCCAGGGTTTTTCTTTATTTTTACTCTTTTCTAGATTGTAGAATAATAGTGAAGACATCAAAACTATGAAATAACACAAGAGTGTTCACAGCTGTCATCAAGGCAAAGGGTGGCTACTTTGAAGAATCTCAAATATAAAATATATTTTGATTTGTTTAACACTTTTTTGGTTACTACATGATTCCATGTGTATTATTTCATAGTTTTGATGTCTTCACTATTGTTATGTAGCGGATGTTTGGAAACCCTTCACATGCCTGCTCCTGTCCCAGTCCACCCTTGGGAATGGCCCACAGAGCCATGGCAGAGAATTCATGTGGACTACGCTGGTCCCTTTGAAAAGCACATGTTTCTGTTTATAGTTGTTGCCCATTCCAAATGGCCAGAGGTGTTTTGCACTGACTCCTCCACCTCAGCTCAGACGATAGAGTGTCTCAGAACAACGTTTGCGCGCTTCGGCTTGCCGCTGCAGCTGGTAAGTGACAACGCGCAAGCTTTTTGTAAGTGACGAGTTTACAAGATTCATGTCAGTAAATGGAATCAAACACTCAACCTCAGCTCCGTACAACCCTGCCACCAATGGGCTGGCAGAACGCTTTGTGCAAACCCTAAAGCAAGGACTCCGTGCAGCAAAACGAGACGAAGCGACTTTGCAAACAAAACTTGGCCTCCTACCAAAACACCCCACATGCCACGACAAATGAAAGCCCAGCCACACTGATGTTCGGGAGGCCTCTCCGCACACAGCTGGACATCACGAAGCCAAACAGGCGTAATGAAGTGCTGAACAAACAAGCCAAGATGCTCTCCGGTGGCCGGGAGCGCCATCTCCAAACAGGACAGGAAGTGACGGTGCGAGACTACAGAAGAGGAGGGAAATGGACAAGAGGGACCGTACATACACAAACGGGACCCAGAACTTACCAGGTTCAAGTGAGCCCAGACATAATGTGGCGGCGTCACATTAACCAAATGCATTCCACGGAAAACAGCAACGGTGGGGCAGTAAAGAAAAGTTCAAATTAAAAAGATGTAAAATAACTACAACAAGTTCTGGGACATGTTTCAGTTGTGGTTTGGTTTGTGTTCTGTTAATTAGTGATGTCCCCTTTAAGAGAGGAGCATCCTTGGTCATGTGCAGTGCTGATCTATGTTAATCTGGTACTAACTCGTTTCAGTAAATGTGAAGCTCCAGTTCCATTTCTTGTATTCAGAGGCTTTCTTATTATATAAATAAGTAATAAGAGCTAAGACACTACAACTATTATTCTACAATGTAGAAAATAGTAAAAATAAAGAAAAACCCTGGAATGAGTAGGTGTGTCCAAACTTTTGACTGGTACTGTATCTACTGGAGCATGCTTCACCTGTTAACAGTATAGATACAGATATACACACACACCACACACACACACACACACATACACACACACACACACACACACACACACACACACACACACACACACACACACAACGTATATACGTATGGACACACACACACACACACACAACACACACACACACAACAAAACACACAACACACACACCACAAACACACACACACACAACCACGACACACATCACACACACACACACATGTATAGTAAGTATGACACCACACACACACACACCACACAATGTATAGTAGTAGGACACACAACACACACACACACTACACATGATAGTAAGTATGACACACACACACAACACACACACCAACATACACATGTATAGTAAGTATGGGCACCACACACCACACACACACACACATCACACATGTATAGTAAGTATGGACACACACACACACATACCACATGTAGTATAGTAAGTATGGCACACACACCACAACACATACACATGCTATAGTAATGTATGACACACCACACAACACACACACACACACATTACACATGTATAGTAAGTATGGACACACACCACGACCCACACCACACACATAACACCTGCTTGAGTAGTAAGTAATGGACACACACACACACACACACACACACTCACATGTATAGTAAGTATGGACACACACACACACATTACACATGTATAGTAAATATGACACACACACCACACACATAAAATGGTTATAGTAAAGTTATGAGCACACACACAACCACACCATACACATGTTATAGTAAAGTATTGACACACCACACCACACACACAACACACAGGCAGTTAGAGTATTAGTACACACAAAACTTACACACACTTCCAAATGCTATTATGTGTTGGCAGTGTGACTTTTCCTGTAGTCAGAATTCAAATTTTATTAGTCACATACACATGTGTTAGCAGGATGTTTAATGCGGAGCTGTAGCGAAAATGCTTGTGCTTCTAGTTCCGAAATGCAGTGAATAACCAAACAAGAATCTTGACCTAGTTGATATACAGTAATTATTGGACAATATATGTTATTTCCTGTAGTGATATACAGTATATTATTAGGACAAGAGTCATGTATTTCCTGAGTGGTATACAGTATATGATTGACAATAGTATGCTGATTTCCTGTAGGGTTATACAGGTATATTATAGACAAGAGTATTGTATTACCTTGTAGTGTATACAGTACATTATTGACAATAGTATGTATTTCCTGTAGTGATGATACAGTACATTCATTTGACAAAGTATGTATTTCCTGTAGTGCTATACCAGTACATTATTTACAGATGTTATGTATTCCTGTATGGTAACCAGTACGATTACTTACAAGAGTATTATTTCCTGTAGTTGATTACAGTACACTTATTTACAAGAGTATGTATCATCCTGTACGTGAATATACAGTATATTATTGACCAGCAGTATGTATTCCTGCCCGTGGTAATACAGTACCATTATTGACCAGGAGTATGTATTTCCGTAGTGTATACAGTACGATATGTGAAAGAGTATATTATAGACAAGAGTATTATTGTCCTTGTAGTGGTATAACAGTATATATAGACAAGGTATGTATTTCCTGTAGTGGTATACAGTATATTATAGACAAGAGTATGTATTTCCTTGTAGTGTATTTACAGTAATTATAGACAAAGAGTATGTAATTGTCTGGTAGTGATATACAGCTATATTATTAAACAAGAGTATCTATTTTCCTGTAAGGGATATACAGTATATATAAACAAGAGTATGTATTTCCCATGTAGTGAATTACGAGTTATACTTGAGACCAGTATTTATTTTCTGTTTGTTTTAGGACTGTCATTTCAGTGACAGTGATGGAGGCCAGCTGCCTATCCAATGGGGAAGGAGACTGACAGGCAGTGCGGCGTTAAAGACGGAGAAATTCCTCGCAAATCTATTGGCTCAGTTCAACTTCCTGATATGAATCGAACATGCTGGGAGGTGGGAGAGAGGGATGGCGAGAGAGAGAAGATGTGGCATGGACGGACATAGGTACGAACATGTTTACATGTGTGTTCTGGTAGGAGGAAGGACGGAGAGAAGTGATGAGGAGGAGGAAGAGGAACCAGTGGCCTGAATATTGAAGAAAACCAAACTCTGATGAGGGGAGTCCTCTAACTAATTATTATGTTCACGTATTGTTCCCTGAAGAGGTTCTATTTACTTGGTCATTCCAGTGAACAAATGACCACGCAATGGTTCTGTGTTATCTTTTTAATTTGACCTCTGTCTCGCGCCTTTGTTCTCGCCTCCCTCATGTCTCGGCTCTCTGTCTCGGCCTCTCTGTCTCGGCTCTCCTGTCTCGGCCTCTCTGTCTCGGCCTCTCTGTCCTCGGCCTCTCTGTCTCGGCTTCTCTGTCTCGCCTCTCTGTCTCGGCCTCTCTGTCTCGGTGTTTCAGGTGTCATCGGGCCTCTCTGTCCGGCCTCTCCTGTCTCGGCCTCTCGTGTCTCGGCTCTCTGTCTCGCCCTCTCTGTCTCGGCCTTCTCTGTCTCGGCCTCTCTGTCTCGGCCCTCTCTGTCTCGGCCTCTCTGTCTCGGCCTCCTGTCTCGGTGTTTCAGTTGTCTCGGTCTCTCTGTCTCGGCCTCTCTGTCTCGGCCTCTTCTGTACTCGCCTCTCTGTCTCGGGCCTCTCTGTCTCGGCCTCTCTGTCTCGGCCTCGTCTGTCTCGGTGTTGTTCATGTTTCTTGGTTCTCTCTGTCTCGGCCTACAATCGTCTCGGCCCATCTGCTCGCGCTCTTCTGTCTCGGCCTCTCTGTCTCGGCCTTCTCTTCTCGGTGTTCAGTGTCTCGCGTCTCTCTGTCTCGGCCTCTCTGTGCTCGGCCTTCCGCCTCTGTATCGGGCCTCTCTGTCTCGGCCTCTCTCGGCCTCTCGGTCGGCTCTCTGTCTCGGCCTCTCTGTCTCGGTTCTCTGCTGTCTCAGGCTTCTCATGTTCGCGGTACAGTGCTTCCTCTCTGTCTCGGCCGTCTCTCGTCTCGCGTTCGCTCTCTCGGTCTCGGTCTCTCTGTCTCCGGCCTCTCTGTCTCGGCCCCTCTGCTGTCTCGGTGTTTTCAGTGTCTCGTTCTCTCTGTCTCGGTCTCTCGTCTTGTGTTTCAGTGTCTTGTGCTCTGTCTCGGTCTCTCTGTCTCGGTGTTTCAGTGTCTTGGTCTCTGTTTCTGTCTCTCTGTCTCGGTCTCTCTGTCTCGGTGTTTCAGTGTTCTCGGTCTCTCTGTCTCGGTCTCTCTGTCTCGGTCTCTCTGTTCTCGGCTCTCTGCTCTCGGTTCTCTGTCTCGGTCTCTCTGTCTCGGCTCTCTCTGTCTCGGTCTCTCTGTCTCGGTTCTCTCTGGTCGTCGGGTCTTCTCTGTCTCGTGTCTCGGGTCTCTCTGTCTCGGTCTCTCTGTCTCGCGTCTCTCTGGTCTCGGTCTCTCTGTCTCGGTGTTTCAGTGTCTCGGTCTCTCTGTCTCGGTCTCTCTGTCCGTGTTCAGTGTCTTGGTCTCTGTCTCGGTCTCTCTGTCTTCGGTGTTTCAGCTGTCTTGGGTCTTCTGTTATTCTGTCTTCTCTGTCTCGGTCTCTCTGTCTCGTGATTGTTCTCGTGTCTCGGTCTCTCTGTCCTCGGTCTCTCTGGTCTCGGTCTCATCTGTCTCGGTCTCTGTCTCGCCTCTCTGTCTCGGTCTCTCAGTGCTCTCGGCCTCTCCTGTCTCGGCCTCTCTGTCTCGACCTCTCTGTCTCGCCTCTCTGTCTCCGGACCTCTCTGTCTCGGGTCTGCCGTCTCTCTGTCTCGGCCTCTCTGTCTCGGCTCTCTGTCGCTCGGCTCTCTGTCTCGGCCTCTCTGTCTCGGTCTCTCTGTCTCGGTCTCTCTGTCTCGGTCTCTCTGTCTCGGTGTTTCAGTGTCTCGGTCTCTCTGTCTCGGTCTCTCTGTCTCGGTGTTTCAGTGTCTTGGTCTCTGTTTCTGTCTCTCTGTCTCAGTTCAGCTTCAATTCAAGGGGCTTTATTGGCATGGGGAACATATTTTTACATTACCAAAGTAAGTGAAATCAACAAAAATTTGTATTTTTTTTAAATTGATAAATGAACAGTATGCACTCAAAAAAGATAGACATTTCAACTTGTATATTATCAGCTATGTACCGTGTTTTAGCAATGTGCAAATAGTTGTAGTATGAATAGTAGGGGAAGACAAATAAACAGATAAAATAACTTGTATTTACAATGTTGTTTGTGTTCCACTGGTTGCCCTTTTCTCATGACAACGGCCCACACGTCTGGCTGCTGTGATGGCACACTGTGGTATTGCACCTGACAGATATGGGAGTATCAATGCTTGATTTGTTTAAAAATCCTTTGTGGGTCTGTGACCTGTGGGAAATACGTCTCTAATGTGGTCATATATTTGTCAGGAGGTTACGAAGTGCAGCTCAGTTTTCACCTCTTGAGAGGCAGGTCTGCCTTCGGCAGCCTCTCTCAATAGCAAGGCTGTGCTCACAAGCATTTTATACATTTTGGGTCAGTCACAGTGGTCAGGTATTCTGCCACTGTGTATTCTCTGCGTTGTGCAGAATTCTGCAGTCTCTCAAATGGGGTGTTTGTCCCATTTTGTGAATTCTTGGTTGGGGAGTGGACCCCAGATCTCACAACCATAGGATCTCACATCCTAATTAGTATCTGGAAGAAATTGTCATAAGAAACGGTAGCAGCAACATTATGTACAAAAATAAGTTTAAAAAATCAGTTACTAACAATGGGAAAAAACGAACAGAATAGGACAGTTGGTTAGGAGCATGTAAAACATCAGCCGTCCTCAGAGGAGAGTGTTGGGGGAACTCGAAGTGGAGTATCAGTGAGATGGTGGGGCAAGGCAAGGCCTCCAGGATAATTTAGCTGAATTACGGAGGGACTTGGGCAGTTTTTTCCCAGGTTAAAGCAAAGGGAGCACTTGTAAGAGCCAGGTTCTCCATGCTCCTCAAGGAGATGGACGCTCCTTCTTCTTTGGTTTGGAATTACAGAGCGGTGAAGCCAAAGGTTGTCTCCGGCTGTCTGATGGGCGGGTGACCTCTGTGGAGGGGGAGATGTGGGAGCGGACTGTGGAGTTTTATACTGAGTTGTACAGGGCAGAACTGTGTGATCCTCTGTGGTGGAGGAGATGCGGGAGCAGACTGTGGAGTTTTATACTGAGTTGTACAGGGCAGAAGTGTGTGATCCTCTATGTGCTCAGGTCTTGTTTGCAGAACTCCCTAAGCTCTCTCGGGCACAGAGGGATGAAATTGATATTTTCCCTGTTGTCCCATGAACTGGCAGAGGCCTTAACCCAGATGTCCCCCGGCTGAGCACCGAGGGTCGATGGACTCCCAGTGGAGTTTTATAAAAAATTCTGGGGAATAATTGGACTGGACTTCCTGTGCGTGAATGGGTCGGGGTAGGAGAGTTGCCGATGAGTTGTCGTCGGGTGGTTCTGACTCTCCTGCCCAAGAAATGGAACTTGTGTGAATTTAAGAACTGGAGGCCTGAGGCATTGGTCTGTGCGGACTACAAGATATTTGCCAAGGTTCTCGCTAACAGACTGAAGTCCCATCTGGACCCTATAGTACACAAGGACCAGACATATTGTGTACCGGGACGCTCAATCAGGGACAACTTGTTCTTGATTAGGGACATGTTGGACTTGACGAGAGGTCCTAATGTGAACTTTGGACTGGTCTCTTTAGATCAAGAGAGAGAGTGGACCATGAGGATCTGTTTAATGTGATGTTTGGGCAAAGGTTTTTGACATGTGTGAAGATGTTGTATGCTGGGGCATCATGTATGGTTAAGGTGGGAGGGGGGCTCAGTAGGCCAGTCTGGGTGAGACGGGGCATTAGACAAGGATGCCCTCTATCGGAGCAGTTATAGACACTAGCCATTGAGCCTTTTTTGGGCTTCCTACGCAGGAGACAGCATGGGTGTGTTCACAGGCATAGCAGTGTCGACGTATGCAGATAAAGTTTCTGTGATGGTCAGGGATGGGCAGGATATGCAGGCAATGTCAAGACTGGCCAGGTTGGAGGTGGATCCTGTCCCAAGTGTCATATAGAGGGAGGGTGCTGATAATCAACAACCTGGCGGCATCCTCCCTGTGGCATAAACTGTCTGTC
>NW_019943469.1:249148-259415 GCF_002910315.2 Salvelinus sp. IW2-2015 | reverse complement strand
TCCTCAACCCCCCCACCCCCCCCCCCCCTGCCGGTTCGGTCACAAGCTGGAGGACTTAATTCTGGTCGGGCCTCCGGCAGTGATGTACTGATTGTCCGTACACGACGGAGGAACAGGGCCTGGTGAACGGAGAGTCAGGGTACTGCCATTCGACCTAAAGGCGGGCAGAGACTGCTCGTACCATACTTGATATCAGGCTGGAGAAACACCTAGCGCGGCTGCTGAGGAGGCCTGGTGGATTAGGGTTGGACCGGCAGCTGTTCCTCATGAAGCTGGAGACGGCTGAGTTACGCAGGTCTCGAGTTTACTCTGCAATGCTGCAGGGCCTGGCAGCTTGCTAAGGACACATGAGAAGGGGGGTGGGAGCCGGGGTGTTGGGAGGAGCCTATCTTTCGCACAACCAGGGACTCCTTTGAGATCAGATTCAGTCGCCACCTGCAGAGGGACTGATGGCAGAGGGTTTACTAAGCTGGGTTGACCTGCGCTGCTGGGAGAGGGGTGGATGGACAAACCCCGGAGTCCTGGCACAGCAACAGGACTAACGTCTCTTCGGCTGCTGGAGAGATTCCTGGAGGAGGCCCAGGGAGGTGGATAGTGGGCTTACAGATGGAGGGGGGCTCTTACAACACTCCCAGTACAAAGAGGTCAGGGACCTCCAGTGAGTGGTCTAACATAGACCCTGGCCATAACGTAGTTGGCACGGTTGACCCTTGGGAGTCAGACAAGGGTTCCTTTCTGTGTTATGAAAGAAACTGTGCATTGTGTGTGTTCTGGGTGGTGCGCCAGGTTAATGCCATTAATGCTCTGTTGGGATATCTTCGTGTGAGAGGTTGGGGGGTGTGTTTTTTTACTGTTGGATGTCTAGGTGTGGAGGTTGGGGGGTCTGTTGGATGTCTGTTGAGAGGTTGGGGGAGGTTTTACTGTTGGGGATGTCTTGTGTGAGAGGTGGGTGGGTTTTACTGTTGGGATGTCTGTGTGAGAGGTTGGGGGGTTACTTTGGATGTCTGTGTGAGAGGTGGGGGAGGTTTTACTGTTGGGATGTCTGTGTGGAGGTTGGGGGTGGTTTTTACTGTTGGATGTCTGTGGAGAGCGTTGGGGGTTACTGTTGGGATGTCTGTGTGAGATGTGGGGGAGGTTTTACCTGTTGGGATGTCTGTGTGAGAGGTTGGGGGTGGTTTTATTGTTGGGATGTCTGTGAGAGGTTGGCGGGAGGGAGTTACTGCTGGGATGTCTGTGTGAGAGGTTGGGATGTCTGTGTGAGAGGTGGGGAGGTTTTACTGGTTGGGATCTTTGTATGTGGAGAGGTTGGGTGTTTTTACTGTTGCATGTCTTGTGCAATCTCTCTCTCTCTCTCTCTCTCTCTGTCTCTCTCTCTGTCTCTCTCTCTCTCTCTCTCTGTCTCTCTCTCAGGGTACTGCTAGTAGTGAGGTGAACGCAACAGAGGAGATGTCTACTCTGGTCAACTACATAGAACCTGTCAAGTTCAAGAGCTTTGAGGTCGCAAACAGTGAGTGTGTGTTGAGTGCGAGGTGTGTGTGGGAGGCCTAACCTCCCTTCTCATGTAGAGCATGACTCACTCGTAGTTCATGACCAGCCAACACACACTGATTTATATAGCTGATGTTTATATATTATTTCTCTCTCTCTCTCTCTCTCTCTCTCTCGCTCTCGCTCTCTTCCCAATCCAATCCAAGGGGCTTTATTAGCATGGGAAACATGTGTTAACATTGCCAAAGCAAGTGAGGTAGATAATATACAAAAGTGAAATAAACAATAAAAATTAACAGTAACAGTAACTTCTCTCTATCTCTCTCTTCTTTCTCTCTCTATCTCTCTCTTTCTCTCTCTCTCTCTTTCTCTCTCTCTCTATCTCTCTCTCTCTTTCTTTCTCTATCTCTCTCTTTCTCTCTCTCTCTCTTTCTCTCTCTCTCTCTCTGTCTCTCTCTGTCTCTCCTCTCTCTCTCTTTCTCTCTCTGTCTCTCTGTCTCTCTCAGAGAGGAATAAGTATTTTGAGATGTCGTCGTTCGTTGAGACTAAGGGTATGGACACCCTGAAGAGTGCCCCCATAGAGTTTGTTGAGTACAATAAGAAGCAGCTGAGTCGTATCTATCCCAAGGGCACCAGGGTAGACAGTTCCAACTACATGCCTCAACTCTTCTGGAACGTCGGCTGTCAGATGGCAGCACTCAACTTCCAGACTCTTGGTGAGCTCCTTCTTTTCATCTCCTTCTCCCTCGTTTCCTCCCCTCGTTTCCCTCCCCTCTCTCCGCCTCCATCTCTCTCGCTCTTTTCATCTCCTTCTCCCTCATTTCCTCCCTTCGTTTCCCTCCCCTCGTTTCCCTCCCCTCTCTCCACCTCCATCTCTCCGCCTTCACTCTCCTTCTCCTCGTTTCCTCCCTCGTTTCCCTCCCTCTCTCTCCCTCCATCTGTCTCTCGCTCTTTTCATCTCCTTCTCCTCGTTTCCTTCCCATTTTCCACCCCCCCCTCGTCCCCCTCCTCTCTCTCCGCTCCTTTCTCGTTCATCCTCTCTCCCTCGTTCCTCCCACGTCTTTTCCCTCTCCCCTCTCTCCACCTCCATCTCTCTCGCTCTTTTCATCTCCTTCTCCCTCGTTTCCTCCCCTCGTTTCCCTCCCCTCGTTTCCCTCCCCTCTCTCCGTCTCCATCTCTCTCCGTCTCCATCTCTCTCGCTCTCTCTCTCTCTCTCCAATCTCTCGCTCTCTCTCTCTCTCCAATTTCAATTCAAGGGGCTTTATTAACATGGGAAACATGTGTTAACATTGCCAAAGCAAGTGAAGTAGATAATATACAAAAGTGAAATAAAAATGAACATTACACTCACAGAAGTTCCAAAAGAATAAAGACATTTCAAATGTCATTTTATGTATATATACAGTGTTGTAATTATGTGCAAATAGTTAAAGTACAAAAGAGAACATAAATATGGGTTGTATTTACAATGGTGTTTGTTCTTCACTGACCTTTTGACCTTTTCTTGTGGCAACAGGTCACAAATCTTGCTGCTGTGATGGCACTGTGGTATTTCACCCAGTAGATATGGGAGTTTATCAAAAATTGAATTATTTTTGAATCGTTTGTGGGTCTGTGCAATCTGTGTCTCTAATATGGTCATACATTTGGCAGGAGGTTAGGAAGTGCAGCTCAGTTTCCACCTCATTTTGTGGGCAGTGTGCACATAGCCTGTCTTCTCTTGAGAGCCAGGTCTGCCTACAGCGGCCTCTCTCAATAGCAAGGCTATGCTCACTGAGTCTGTACATAGTCAAAGTTTTCCTTAAGTTTGGGTCAGTCACAGTGGTCAGGTATTCTGCCACTGTGTACTCTCTGTTTAGGGCCAAATAGCATTCTAGTTTGCTCAGTTTTTTTATTAATTCTTTCCAATGTGTCAAGTAAATATCTTTTTGTTTTCTCATGATTTGGTTGGGTCTAATTGTGTTGCTGTCCTGGGGCTCTGTGGGGTGTGTTTGTGTTTGTGATCAGAGCCCCAGGACCAGCTTGCTTAGGGGGCTCTTCTCCAGGTTTATCTCTCTGTAGGTGATGGCTTTGTTATGGAAGGTTTGGGAATCACTTCCTTTTAGGTGGTTGTAGAATTTAACGGCTCTTTTCTGGATTTTGATAATTGGCGGGTATCGGCCTAATTTTGCTCTGCATGCATTATTTGGTGTTTTACGTTGTGCACTGAGGATATTTTAGCAGAATTCTGCATGCTGAGTCTCAATTTGGTGTTTGTCCCATTTTGTGAATTCTTGGTTGGTGAGCGGACCCCAGAACTCAAAACCATAAAGGGCAATGGGTTCTATAACTGATTCAAGTATTTTAGCCAGATCCTAATTAGTATGTCAAATTGTATGTTCCTTTTGATGGCATAGAAGGCCCTTCTTGCCTTGTCTCTCAGATCGTTGTTCCCAAACTTTTTATAGTCCCGTACCCCTTCAAACAGTCAACCTCCAGCTGTACCCCCTCTAGCACCAGGGTCAGCACACTTTCTAATGTTGTTTTTTGCCATCACTGTAAGCCAGCCACACACACACTATACGATACATTAATTAAACATATGAATGAGTGTGAGTTTTTGTCACAACCCGACTCTTGGGAAGTGACAAAGAGCTCTTAAAGGACCAGGGCACAAATAATAATATAATAGTAGTCAATAATTTTGCTCTTTATTTAACCATCTTACATATAAAACCTTATTTGTTAATCGAAAATTGTGAATAACTCACCACAGGTTAATGAGAAGGGTGTGCTTGAAAGGATGCACATAACTCTGCAATGTTGGGTTGTATTGGAGAGTCTCAGTCTTAAATCATTTTCCACACACTGTGCCTGTATTTAGTTTTCATGCTTGTGAAGGCCGAGAATCCACTCTCACATAGGTACGTGGTTGCAAAGGGCATCAGTGTCTTAACAGCGCGATTTGCCAAGGCAGGATACTCTGAGCGCAGCCCAATCCAGAAATCTGGCAGTGGCATCTGATTAAATTCACTTTACACAGAACCGCTTGTTGCAATTTCGATGAGGCTCTCTTGTTCAGATATCGGTAGTGGACTGGAGACAGGGCATGAAAGGGATAACGAATCCAGTTGTTTGTGTCATCCGTTTTGGGAAAGTACCTGCGTAATTGCGCACCCAATTCACTCAGGCGCTTCGCTATATCACATTTGACATTGTCCGTAAGCTTGAGTTCATTTGCACACAAAAAATCATACAATGATGGAAAGACCTGTGTGTTGTCCTTGTTAATGCAGACAGAAAAGAGCTCCAACTTCTTAATCATAGCCTCAATATTGTCCCGCACATTGAATATAGTTGCAGAGAGTCCCTGTAATCCTAGATTCAGATCATTCAGGCGAGAAAAAACATCACCCAGATAGGCCAGTCGTGTGAGAAACTCGTCATCATGCAAGCGGTCAGACAAGTGAAAATTATGGGCAGTAAAGAAAACTTTAAGCTCGTCTCTCAATTTAAAAAAACATGTCAATACTTTGCCCCTAGATAACCAGTGCACTTCTGTATGTTGTAAAAGCGTTACATGGTCCCTGCCCATATCATTGCATCGTGCAGAAAATACACGAGAGTTCAGGAGCCTTGCTTTAACAAAGTTAACAATTTTCACTGTCGTGTCCAAAATGTCTTTCAAGCTGTCAGGCATTCCTTTGGCAGCAAGAGCCTCTGGGTGGATGCTGCAGTGTACCCAAGTGGCATCGGGAGCAACTGCTGGCACGCGTGTTACCACTCCATTATGTCTCCCTGTCATGGCTTTTGCGCCATCAGTACAGATACCAACACATCTTGACCACCAAAGTCCATTTGCTGTCACAAAGCTGTCTAGTACTTTAAAAATACCCTCTCCTGTTGTCCTGGTTTCCAGTGGTTTGAGAATAGGATGTCTTCCTTAATTGACCCCCCATAAACGTAACGGACATATACCAGGAGCTGTGCCAGGCCTGCCACGTCTGTTGACTCATCCAGCTGTAACGCATATAATTCACTGGCTTGTATGCGAAGCAGTAATTGTTTCAAAACATCTCCTGCCATGTCACTGATGCGTTGTGAAACAGTGTTGTTTGATGAAGGCATTGTCTGTGTAGTTTTTTTGGGCCTTTTCCCCAGCATTGTCCCAGCCATATCCACGGCAGCAGGAAGAATTAAGTCCTCCACAATAGTATGGGGCTTGTCCTAGCCACTCGGTAGCTCACCATATAAGATGCTTCTAGCTTCTTCTTATTAATGGTATCTGTTGCTTTTATACATGTCTTACTACTCTTTATTCAAAAAACTCCAATGGCTTATTTTTCAAATTGTCATGTTTCGTTTCTAAATGTCTGCGCAAGAGTGAAGGTTTCCCGCGAGAGAGTAACGGTTAATCTGATTGGATGTTAATTATTTGACTAGGCTACCTGACATTATGTTGTTTTTTCGCTGAACACTAGATAGCTTAATTTCATTTTTGGCAGTGAAACAAGGCTACTCAGGCGAGAAATAAATCTCACCCAAATGTACAGCTCCGTTGGAAAATATAAATGTACTGTTTGAAAATGTGATTTTTTTTCCGTTTATTTTTAATATAATATATATATATTTTTTAAACAATGTGAATCACATTTTTATTTGGTGTACCCCAGTTTGGGAATACCTGCTCTGTTACCAGGGAAACTAGGGCAACGGTGTCTAGATGGAATTTGTATTCGTGGTCCTGGCAACTGGACCTTTTTTGGAACACCATTATTTTGGTCTTACTGAGATTTACTGTCAGGGTCCAGCTCTGGCAGAATCTGTGCAGAAGATTTAGGTGCTGCTGTAGATTCTAGTAGGGGGAGGCCGGGGGCTGCAGACTGTTGTAGTGCCCTCACCAATTAGTTGATATATATGTTGAAGAGGGTGGAGCTTAAGCTGCCTCCGTCTCACCCCCCAGCCCTGTATAAAGAAAGGTGTGTGTGTTTTTTGCTAATTTTAAATGCACACTTGCTGTTTGTGTACATGGATTTTATGTCATGTTTTTCCCCCAACACCCCTTTCCATCAATTTGTATAGCAGACCCTCTTGCCAAATTGAGTCAAAAGCTTTTTTGAAATCAACAAAGCATGAGAAGACTTTGCCTTTGTTTTGGTTTGTTTGTTTGTTTGTCAATTAGTGTGTGCAGGGTGAATACGTGGTCTGTCGTACGGAAATTTGGTAAAAAGGCCAATTTGATATTTGCTCAGTACATTGTTTTCGCTGAGGAAATGTCCGAGTCTGCTGTTAATGACAATGCAGAGGATTTTCCCAATGTTGCTGTTGACGCATATCCCATGGTAGTTATTGGGGTCAAATTTGTCTCCACTTTTGTGGATTGGGGTGATCTGTCCTTGGTTCCAAATATTTGGTAAGATGCCAGAGCCGAGGATGATGTTAAAGAGTTTAAGTATATCCAATTGGAATTTGTTGTCTGTATATTTTATCATTTCATTTAGGATACCATAAACCCAAAAAGGCCTGTCGTGTTGGAGGGTTTGTATTTTGTCCTGTAGTTCATTGAATGAAATTGTAGAATCCAGTGGGTTCTGGTAGTCTTTAATAGTTGATTCTAAGATTTGTATTTGATCATGTTTATGTTTTTGCATATCTCTCATCGCTCGTTTGCTTTCTTTCTCTCTCATTCTGTTCAGTTCTCTGTCCCCTTGCTTCATTATTTCTATGACTGACAATCTCTCTCCTCCCTCCCCTCTCTCTCCCCCGTCTCCCCCCTCTCCCCCTCCCCCTCTCTCCTCCCTCCAAAACGAGGAGAAGATGGGTACCTGTAAGAGTCAATGTGGAGGCTATTTACAGGGGTTACGGTACAGAGTCAATGTGGAGGCTATATACAGGGGGTACCGGTACAGAGTCAATGTGGAGGCTATATACAGGGTGTTACGGTACGAGTCAATGTGGAGGCTATATACAGGGTGTTACGGTACAGAGTCAATGTGGAGGCTATATACAGGGGGACCGGTAGGAGTCAATGTGGAGGCTATATACAGGGTTACGGTACAGAGTCAAATGTGGAGGCTATATACAGGGTGTTACGGTACAGAGTCAATGTGGAGGCTATATACGAGGCACCGGTACAGAGTCAATGTGGAGGCTATATACAGGGTGTTACGGTACAGGTCAATGTGGAGGCTATATACAGGGTTATACGGTACAGAGTCAATGTGGAGGCTATATACAGGGGCACCGGTACAGAGTCAATGTGGAAGCTAATAGTAGGCAGGGTATATACGGTACAAGGGTGGAGCGCTATATACAGGTGTTACAGGTACACAGAGTCAATGTGGGGCATATACAGGGGTACCGGTACAGAGTCAATGTGGAGGCTATATAACAGGGAGAGGTACAGAGTCAATGGGGTATATGGGGGTACGGTACAGAGTCATGTGGAGGCTATATACAGGGGGTACGGTACAGAGTCAATGTGGAGGCTATATACAGGTGTATCGGTACAAAGAGTCAATGTGGAGGCTATATACAGGGTACCGGTACAGAGTCAATGTGGAGGCTATATACAGGGGGCACCGTAACGAGTCATTGTGGAGGCTATATACAGGGGGTACGGTCCGTCAGTGGTGTGAGAGAGATATACAGGGGGTACGGTAACACAGAGGTCAATTGTGGAGGCTATATATATAGAGGACTGTACGAAGTCAATGTGGAGGCTAATATACAGGGGCACGGTATGAGTCATGTGGGAGCTATTACAGGGGGGTACCAGGTACGAGTCAATGTGAGGCTATATAACGGGTGTTACGGTACAGAGTCATGTGGAGGCTATTACAGTGCACGGTACAGTGTCAATGGGAGAGCTATAATACAGGGTACCGGTGACAGACTCAAATGTGGAGGCTATATATACAGGGTGGTATATGGTACACGAGTCCAATGTGGAGGTCATATCAATGAGATTGGGGGTGTGCTGCAGCCCTCCTCCAATCTATTATTTATGTGGTAATCACTCTAATACTATGAGACCTGTATTTTCTTGGATCTTTTTACCGAGTGTTTTCTTTAAAATGTGTGTGTGTAGTGTTGTGGGTTTAGTGTGTGGGTGTGCTGGTGTGGTGTGTGTGGTGTGTGTGTGGTGTGTGTGTGTGTGTGTGTGTGTGTGTGTGTGGTGTGTGTGTGTGTGTGTGTTGTGTGTGGGTGTGTGTGTGTGTGTGGTGTGTGTGTGTGTGTGTGTGTGTAGGTTTACCACTACGTCAGTATTGAACCTCTGATGCCTGCCCTCCCTCCTAGGTTACAACCGAGGCTCAAGACTACGTTCCTAATGAACCACCAGGGTAGAAACCACGCTACCCATAACCCTTTAGGACTACCTACCCATACACCTCTTAGGACTAAACTACCTATAACCCTTAGGACTAAAACTACCCATAACCGTTTAGGACTAACCTACCATAACCCTCTAGACTAAAACTACCCATAACCCTTTAGGACTAACCTACCCATAACCTTTACGACTAACTACCCATAACCTCTAGGACTAAACTACCATAACCTTTAGGACTAAACTTACCAATAACCCTTTACGACTAACCTACCCATAACCCTCTAGGACTAAACTACCATAACCCTTAGGACTAAACTACCCATAACCTCTAGGACTAAAACTACCCATAACCCTTTGGACTAAACTACCATAACCCTCTAGGACTAAAACTACCCATACCCTCTAGGATAACTACCCATAACCTCTAGGACTAAACTACCCATAACCCTCTAGGACTAAACTACCCATAACCCTCTAGCTAAACTACCCATAACCTCTAGGACTAAACTACCCATAACCCTCTAGACTAAACTTACCCATAACCCTCTAGACTATACTATCCTAACCCCTAGGACTACATTCTTAAAGGACACCAGGTGAAACTACATCTACCCATCGTGTCCGATTATAAAAAAAAAAAAAAAAAAAAAATGCTTTACGGGAAAACACAACATATGATTATGTTAGATCACCGCCAAGTCAAAAACACAGCCATTTTCCCAGCCAAGAATAGGAGTCACAAAAAGCAGAAATAGAGATAAAATTTATCACTAACCTTTGATGATCTTCTCAGATGACATTCATAGGACATCATGTTACACAATACATGTATGTTTTGTTCGATAATGTGCATATTTATATCAAAAATCTCAGTTTACATTGGCGCCATGTTCGAAATGCCTCAAAATATCCGGAGAAATTGCAGGAGCCACTTAATAACAGAAATACTCATCATACACTGGTGATGAAAGATACATGTTTTACATAGAATTAAGATACACTTGTTCTTATTGCAACCACTGTGTCAGATTTCAAAAAAACTTTACAGAAAAAGCAAACCATGCAATAATCTGAGACGGCGAATCAGATAGAAACAACATTTCTCTGCCATGTTGAGTCAACAGAAATACGAAATTACATTATAAATATTCCCATTACCTTGATGATCTTCATCAGAATGCACTCCAGGAATCCTAATTCACAACAAATTGTTGTTTTGTTCGATAATGTCCATTATTTATGTCCTAGTAGCTACTTTTGTTAGCACGTTTAGTACACATATTCAAACGCTCGTGCAGGTCCAGGTGAACTTCGAACAAAAACTTCAAAAAGTTATATTACAGGTTGAATAACTTGTCAACTAAGTATAGAATCAATCTTTAGGATGTTGTTATCATAAATATTCAATAACGTTCCAACCGGAGAATTACTTTTGTGTGTATAGAAAGTAATGGAATCGCAAGTCGA
>NW_019943469.1:232782-249123 GCF_002910315.2 Salvelinus sp. IW2-2015 | reverse complement strand
TCCTCCCTCCCCATCTCTCCCCTCCCTCCCCCTCTCCCTCCCTCCCCCCTCTCCCCCTCTCTCTCTCCTCCCCATCTCTCCTGCCCCCATCTCCCCCCTCCTCCTCCCTCCCATCTCTCCACCCTCCCCCTCTCTTCCCTCCCCATCTCTCCCCTCCTCCCCCTCCTCCTTCCCCCTCTCTCCTCCCTCCCTCTCTCTTAGACCTGCCATGCAGGTTGAACATGGAGTGTTTGAGTATAATGCCACAGTGGCTACCTGCTGAAACCAGATTCATGAGACGGACAGACAAACACTTTGACCCTTCACTGAGAACATTGTGGACGGCATCGTAGCCAACACGTCAAGATCAGGGTGAGTGGGTAGGAGTCTGTGTAGGAGTCGTGTAGTGTCTGTGGGTAGGAGTCTGTGGGTAGGAGTCTGTGGGTAGGAGTCTGTGGGTGTAGGAGTCTGTGGGTGGTAGAGTCGTGGTGGTAGGAGTCTGTGTGTGGGTAGGAGTCTGTGTGTGGGTAGGAGTCTGTGTGTGGGTAGGAGTCTGTGTGTGGGTAGAAAGTCTGTGTGTGGGTAGAAGTCGTGTGTGATGGTGTAGGAGTCTGTGTGTGGGTAGGAGTCTGTGTGTGGGTAGGAGTCTGTGTGTGACCATATCCTTCTCTCCATCCCTCCATCTCCAGGTGATCTCGGTCAGTTCCTGACCGCATAAGAAAGTGGGCGTGTACGTGGAAGTGACATGTTTGGACTTCCTGCCGACACAAAGAGGAAGTATCGCACCAGGACATCCAATGGGAACAGCCTGGACCCTGTCTGGGATGACGAGACGTTTGTCTTCACAAGGTAACGTTAACACAGCCTCAACACACGCATGAGTGCAAACTCACGAACCGAACACACACTCGCAGAAACAGACACAATATACAATATACTACAGACACAATATTCCCATAATACTGGGAATGTCCATCTACTTTCACTACTTCCAATTCCATTCATTTCAATAGGCTCATTTGTTAAGCCCTGCATTGTGATAAAATAACAAATATTCTCTCCTCTCTAGTGGTCCTCTCTAGGTGGTCCTCTCCACCTCTCTAGGTGTCCTCTCCTCCTCTCTAGGTGTCCTCTCTAGTGTCTCCTGGTTCCTCTCTAGGTGGTCCTCTCCTCTCTAGGTGGTCCCCCTCCTCTCTAGTGGTCCTCTCCTCCTCTCTTAGGTGGTCCTCTCTAGTGGTCTCTCTAGGTTCCTTCTCAGGTGGTCCTCTCCTCCTCTCTAGGTGGTCCTCTCCTCCTCTCTAGTGGTCCTCT
Source organism: Salvelinus sp. IW2-2015 (assembly GCF_002910315.2). Classification (NCBI taxonomy): domain Eukaryota; kingdom Metazoa; phylum Chordata; class Actinopteri; order Salmoniformes; family Salmonidae; genus Salvelinus; species Salvelinus sp. IW2-2015. The sequence goes on along the minus strand of NW_019943469.1, from coordinate 247,833 downwards.
CCTCCTCTCCTAGGTGTTCCTCCTCCTCTCTAGTGGTCCCTCCTCCTCTCTAGGTGTCCTCTCTAGGTGGTCCTCTCCTCCTCTCTTAGGTGGTCCTCTCCCCTCTCTAGTGTCCTCTCTAGTTGTCCTCTCTAGGTGGCCTCTCCTCCTCTCTAGGTGGTCCTCTCCTCCTCTCTAGTGGTCCTCTCTATGGTCCTGCTAGGTGTCCTCTCCTCCTCTCTAGGTGGTCCTCTCCTCCTCTCTAGTGGTCCTCCTCCTCTAGTTTCCTCTCTAGTGGTCCTCTCTAGGTGTCCTTCCTCCTCTCTAGTGTCCCTCCTCCTCTCTAGTGTCCTCTCATCTCTCTCTAGGTGTCCCCTCCTCCTCTCTAGGTTTCCCTCTCTTCCTCTCTAGTGGTCCCCTCCTCCTCTCTAGGTGTCCTCTCTAGTGTCCTCTCTCTCCTTCTCTAGGTGTCCCCTCCTCCTCTCTAGGTGGTCCCCTCCTCCTCTCTAGTTTCCCCCTCCTCTCTAGTGGTCCTCTCCTCCTCTCTAGGTGTCCTCTCCTCCTCTCTAGGTGGTCCCTCCTCCTCTCTAGGTGGTCCTCTCCTCCTCCTCTAGGTGGTCCTCTCCTCCTCCTAGTCCTCTCTCCTCTCAGGTGGTCCTCTCTCTCCTCTCTAGGTGGTCCTCTCTCTCCTCTCTAGGTGGTCCCCTCCCTCCTCTCTATGGTCCTCTCTCCTCTCTACGTCTCCTCTCCTCCTCTCTAGTGGTCCTCTCTCTCCTCTCTAGTGTCCTCTCTCTCCTCTCTAGGTGGTCCTCCTCTCCTCTCTAGTGGTCCTCTCCTCCTCTCTAGGTTCCTCTCCTCCTCTTCTAGGTCCTCTCCTCCTCTCAGTGTCCTCTCCTCCTCTCTAGGTGGTCCCTCCTCTCTCCTAGGTGTCCTCCTCCTCTCTAGGGTCCTCTCCTCCTCTCTAGGTGTCCTCTCTAGGTGTTCCCTCCTCCTCTCTAGTGTCCTCTCTCTCTTGTCCCTCTCTCCTCTCAGTGTCCTCTCCTCCTCTCTAGGTGTCCTCTCCTCTCTCTAGTTCCTCTCTAGGTGTCCTCTCTAGGTTCCTCTCCTCCTTCTCTAGGTTTCCTCTCTCCTCTCTCTCTCCTCTCTAGTGGTCCTCTCCTCCTCTCTAGTGGTCCTCTCTAGGTGTCCTCTCTAGGTGTCCTCTCCACCCTGGTGTCTCTGAGGATTTCCTGATAATCTCTCTTCCCTCCCTCCTCTATGGTCCTCCCCACCTTGGCCTCTTTGAGATCGCTGTTGAGGAGAATGGGAAGTTCTGGACATCGTATCTTCCTGTGTCACTATCCGCCCTGTCAGTACTGAGTACGGTTTGCTGGATTCAGGCATTCAGACTTATTGTAATCTGTTACCATGGGATTTACTTGCAATATTTGTTTTAAAATCAAATTGTATTTGTCACATGATCCGAATACAACAGGTGTAAGTAGACCTCACAGTGAAATGCTTATTACAAGCCCTTAACCAACAATGCAGTTTTAAGGAAAATGCCTTAAAAAGTAAGTGCTGAGAAAACAAATGATAAAGAGCAGCAGTAAATAACAATACGGGGCGTAATACAGGGGGCACCGGTACAGAGTCAAATGTGGAGCTATATACAGGGTAATTACGGTACAGAGTCCAAGTGGAGGCTATATACAGGGTACCGGTACAGAGTCAATGTGGAGGCTATATACAGGGGGTACCGTACAGAGTCAATGTGGAGCTATATACAGGGTACGGTACAGAGTCAATGTGGAGGCTATAGACAGGGGGTACCGGTACAGAGTCAAGGTGGAGGCTATATACAGGGGTACCGTACAGAGTCAATGTGGAGGCTATTATACAGGGTGTTACGTACAGAGTCAATGTGGAGGCTATATACAGGGTGTTACGGTAAAGTCAATGTGGAGGCTATATACAGGGGCACCGTACAGAGCTCCCCGCGCCCGCGCCCCCTCCTGACCATGAGTCTTGGCTGCGCCTCGTACAGATCAAGCGTGAAGATGCTAACTTTAACATGTGCTGTTTTCTACCGATTACGACTGTCAAAGTTAATGAGTCTAAGTAAACACGTTTATCTCTTCACCCGACAACCCTAGCTGCCACATCTACTCGCGCCACTATATCAGAATCCGGCGTATCCCTGCCGTGCTTCAATTCACGAACAGCCATCACAAGGGTGGAGCCAACAATATGACCACTGCGGCTATCTTACAGAGGTGCAACATGTCTGTACGCTATTATCACGACTAATGGCACCGAGAGGAGCTATAACAGAAGCGTCCAGGCCGCGCAGGCTATGTGCACTCATGCAAAAACAGCACTTGTGCCGTCTTAGAATTGGACTAGTACTCGCGATACCTAAGCATATTTCGTAGCGTCCTCAATATTACAAGCGAGTGGTTTTATAGGATCCGCGTTATATCACAACACACACATGGAGCTTATAACAGGTGTTACTGTACAGAGTCCCAATGGAGCAAAGAACATGATATGTGTACAACCGCTACCCCAAGATAGACGCCATACACGGATGAAGAGCACTCAACACCATTGAGACCAACGACAAGCAGAACGCTCTCTCGATGAAAACAACATCATTAGCGCTACATATAACAATAACGGTAGCAAAGAGCCCCTTGATCATCACTAACATCACCATACACCAAATTTTTTACGAGCCTACTTCTCATAACAACGCCGACCCATCCTTAGACAGGAACCATTGTATATCCAGAACCTAACATGGATTCAGATCTGTCCCCAGATCAAGGATATAACTCCATTTGGAAGTTCACCCTTTTCCTGGAGTTCAGAGTGAGAAACCCTATATACAGTGGTTCAAGTACAAGATATCAATTCTCCGTTAGCGCCATAGTATACTACTGGCCATCCGAACCAGATACGAGAGTATGTTCTCTCGACATCAGCCTTACGGTTTCGACACACCTCACACAGAGAATTGTTAGAGTTTTCTCTAGTAAAAAGGTGCTCACACACACTCACCTACTACCCACACTAGCACCGCAGCGTACTACCCACACCCCCCACGACTACATGAATCCTTAGCTAGCTCACACATGCTCTAGATACAGCACCGTTATTACAAATACTCAATCGCCAGACAGATATAGTGCTAGACAACTGCTCTCCGTACATCATCCTCGTCTGTATCAGCGAGTAGACAAGCGACTGTACTCTTATTGAGCGCGGTATCCACATATACTCAAAACCCTCTCTCTTCCTACCCGCCTGACCCTCTATATAGCCCTCCACACTGATCGTCCCCCTACGGTGCACCCCCTGTAACTACTCCCAGACCTTACCGTATTGCTCTTATTGCTCCACTCGGACCTTGACCCTACTGTCTATAGCCTCCACATGGACTTCTGTACCGGTGCCCCTGTACTATAGCCTCCACAGTTACTCCCTGTACCCCACCATATACCACTTTTCTTAAACTTGCCTTCCTCTCTTCTGTACACTCTCCTCCACTTGCTCTTACCTACCACCGTATTGCCACATGACTCGTTAGTGACCACCTTATTAGACGTCCACTTACGTATATACTGGCTCTATACTCCCATTACTCTGTACCGGTACCCCCTGTATATAGCCTCCACATTGACTCTGTACCCGTGCCCCCTGTATATAGCCTCCACCTTGACCGTGACCGTGCCCCCCTGTATATAGCCTCCACATTGACTCTGTACCGGGCCCCTGTATATAGCCTCCACATTGACTCGTACCGTAACACCCGTAATAGCCTCCACATTGACTCTGTACCGTAACACCCTGTATATAGCCTCCACCTTGACTCTGTACCGTTGCCCCTGTATAGCCTCACCTTGACTCTTACCGGTGCCCCCCTGTATATAGCCTCCACATTGACTCTTACCGTAACACCCTGTATATAGCCTCCACATTGACTCGTACCTAACACCCCTGTATATAGCCTCCACATTGACTCTGTACCGGTACCCCCTGTATATAGCCTCCACCTTGACTCGTACCGTACCCCCTGTATATAGCCTCCACATTGACTCTTACCGGTACCCCCCTGTATATAGCCTCCACATGACTCTGTACCGGTTACCCCCTGTATATAGCCTCCACATTGACTCTGTACCGGTACCCCCTGATATATAGCCCCACACTTGACCTCTTACCGTAATACCCTGTATCATAGCCTCCCACATGACTCTGTACCGGTTGCCCCCTTTATATACCCACCGCTAATGTTATTTACTGCTCTCTTTAATCATTTTTATTCTCAGCACTTACTTTTTTAAGGCATTTTCTTAAAACTGCCATTGTGTTAAGGCTTGTAAGTAAGCCATCCACTGTAGTCTACTTACACCTGTTGTATTCGATCATTGACAAATACAATTTGATTTAAAACAAAATATTGCAAGTAAATCCCCATCGGTAACATATTCAATAAGTCTGAATGCCTGAATCCAGCAAACCGTACTCAGTACTGACCAGGCGATAGTTGAACAGGAACAGGATACGATGTCCCAGGAACTTCCCATTCTCCTCAAAACACAGCGATCCTCAAAGAGGCCAAGTGGGGAGACCACTAGAGGAGGAGGGAAGAGAGATCCATAAGGATGGCGAGGACCAACCTAGAGGAGCCGGAGTGAAGAGAGCATAGGAGACACCTAGCCAGGACCACCTGGAAGAGACCACCTAGAGGGCTGAGAGACCACCTAGAAGAGGACCACCTAGAGAGACCACTGAAGAGAGACCACCTAGAGAGGAGAGGACCACCTAAGAGAGAGAGAGAGAGCTGAGAGAGAGACCACCTAGAGAGAGAGACCCAGAAGGACGAAGGACCACCTAGAGAGGAGAGAGGACCACCTAAGAGAGGACCACTAGAGAGAGAGAGAGACCACTAGAGAGAGGAGAGGACCACCTAGAGAGGAGAGAGGACCACACTAGAGAGGAGGAGACCACCTAAGAGAGAGGAGAGAGTGAACCAACCTAGAGAGGAGGAGAGGACACCTAGAGGAGAGAGAGACCACCTAGAGAGAGAAGGAGAGACCACCTAGAGAGGAGGAGAGACCACCTAGAAGAGAGGACCACCTAGAGAGCGAGGAAGACACCTAGAGAGAGAGAGACCAACCTAGAGAAGAGGGGAGCACCTAGAGAGAGAGGACCACTAAGAGGAGAGGACCACTAGAGAGGAGGAGAGGACCACCAAGGGAGAGAGACCACCTAGAGAGGGAGAGGGGCACCCACCTAGAGAGGAGAGAGGACCACCTAGAGAGGAGAGAGGCCAACCAGAGAGGAGGATAGAGGACCACCTAGAGAGGAGAGAGGACCACCTAGAGAGGAGGAGAGGACCACCTAGAGAGGAGGGGACCACCAGAAGGAGGAGGGGAACCACCTAGAGAGGAGAGAGGAGAACCACCTAGAAGGAGGAGAGGACCAACCTAGAGAGGAGAGAGACCACCCTTAAAGAGGAGGAGGACCACCTAGAGAGGAGAGAGACCACCTAGAGAGGAGAGAGATGAGAGGACCACCTAGAGAAGAGAGAGAACCACCTAGAGACCACTAGAGAGGACCACCCTAGAGAGGGAGGACCACCTAGAGAGAGAATGAGACCACAGAGAGTATCAAGTGGAATGCGCGTGACCAGGACCTGGCTCTCTGCCAGACCACTGACTCAAACACCTCCCATCCGGCTCAACATCACAGTAGAAGCTTCATTCAACGTTCTACAGACTGTTGACATCTAGTGGAAGCCGTAGGACGTGCAAACAGATCCATATCCCACTGGGATTTCAATAGGCGATGAGTTGAAAATCGACCAGCCTCAGAATTCCCACTTCCTGTTTGGATTTTTTCTCAGGTTTTTGCCTGCCATATGAGTTCTGTTATACTCACAGACATCATTCAAACAGTTTTAGAAACTTCAGAGTGTTTTCTATCCAATACCAATAATAATATGCATATATTAGCATCTGGGACAGAGTAGGAGGCAGTTCACTCTGGGCACGCTATTCATCCAAAGTGATAATGCTGCCCCCTATCCCTAAAAAGTTAACCAACCCCATGAAACGTGTGTTATAGAGTATGCTGAGGCCTTGACCAACCCCATGAAACATTACAGTCTCCTGGTCCAGAGAGACATACAGCTGGCGTCTCTAATGGAGGACAACAGTGAGGTGAGGACACGCACACAGGTGCTCACACACTGATAGTCAGAGAGAGACAGCTAGCTGCTTTGATGAAGGCCCAGCAGTAAGGGGAGGAGACTGATGAAAACCTGTCCATTACAGCCATTACTATGAAGTATGAACACCAGCCCCCACTGCATGAGTTACTAGTTAGAGAGGTCACCCAGATTGCATAAGTACATGTTGGTTTCCTTATCATGTAAACGGTCTAGGAATAAATCTAGACCGCCATCCATTATAATGCTTAGGTTATGTTGACCTGGCTACCGTCTCACTCGTGTGTGTGTGTGTGTGTGTAGAGTGTTTTTGAGCAGCCGAAGGAGGGAGGGCGGGATTTGGAGGGTGACGCCCCCCTTGTGAAGATCCCCTCCCCCCTCCACCCCGTCCCCGCCCCCGTCGATGACATCGTTGACTTCACCAGCTCACCTGGTCCAGGTAGGCCTACGTTGTTACAGAGGAGGCTGGTGGGAGGAGGTGTTACGAGGACGGACGCCGTTCCATTGATTCCATTCCAGCTATTGCATCGAGCACGTTCTCCCATGTCGCCGCCCACCAGCCACTTCAATTCAATGCCATCTCTTCAGACATGATTTCCCCTCACAATCGTATCTCGTTGGTCATCGTTAAATGTGTAATATTGTGTGAAGCGTGAACCGTGCTGTGTGATATACATATCAAATCAAATCAAGTTTATTTTATATAGCCCTTCGTACATCAGCTAATATCTCGAAGTGCTGTACAGACACCCAGCCTAAAGGTTAGACTGGTCCCGTGTGGCTCAGTTGGTAGAGCATGGCGCTTGCAACGCCAGGGTTGTGGGTTCATTCCCCATGGGGGGACCAGGATGAATATGTATGAACTTTCCAATTTGTAAGTCGCTCTGGATAAGAGCGTCTGCTAAATGATTTAAATGTAAATGTAATATACATACCAGTCATGTTACCGTGCTGTGTGATATACATACCAGTCATGTTACCGTGCTGGTGTGATATACATACACGCGTCATGTTCCGTGCTGTGTGATATACATACCATCATGTTACCGGTGGCTGTGTATAGTACATACCAGGTCATGTTACCGTGCTGTTGATATACATACCAGTCATGTTACCCCGTGCTGTGTCGATATACATACCAGTCATGTTACCGTGCTGTGTGATTAAACATACAGGGATCCATTGTTACGGCTGTGTGGATATACATACAGTCATGTTACCGTGCTGTGTGAATATACATAACCTGTCATGTTACCGATGCTGTGTGATATACATACGCAGTCAATGTGTACCGGCTGTGTGACTATACATACAGTCATGTTACCGTGCCTTGTGCTGATATACATACCAGTCAGGTTCCTGACGCTACAGTGCTGTGTGATATACATACCAATCAGTTTACCGTGCTGTGTGATATACATACCAGTCATGTTACCGGGCTGTGTGATATACATACCAGTCCATGTTACGTGCGTGTGCATTACATCCAGATACCTTGATATACCATACCAGTATGTTACCGCTGCTTGTGTGATATTACATACCAGTCATGTTACCGTGCTGTGTGATATACATAACCAGTCATGTTACCGTGCTGTGGATATACATCCAGTCATGTTACCTGAGTGCTGTGTGATATACATTACACAGTCATGTTACCGTGTGTTGCTGATATACATAAACCAGTATTTAACCGTGCTGTGCTGATATACATACCAGTCCATTGTACCCGTGGCTGTGTGATATTCAAATACAGTCATGTTACCGTGCTGTGTGATATACATACCAGTCTGTTCACCGTGCTGTGTGATTATACATACCAAGTCATGTTACCGTGCTGTGTGATATACATACCAGTCATGTTTCCGTGCTGTTGTGACTATACCATTACAGTCACTGTTACTCGTGCTGATGTGATATACATACCGTCTGTTACCGGTATCTTGTGATATACATACCAGTCATGTTACTTTGATGTCTACCCGTCTGTTGTGCTGTTATATACATACCAGTCATGTTCCCAGTGCTGTGTGATACCATACAGTCATGTTACGTGTGTGCTGTGATATAGCATACCAGTCATGCTTACTCCGTGCTGTGTGAATACATAACATGTACCAGTCATGTACCGTGCCTGTGTGATATACATACCAGTTCATGTTACCGTGCTGTTGTGATATACATACCAGTCATGTGACCAGTGCTGTGTGATATACATACCAGTCATGTTACCCTGTGCTGTGTGATATACATACCAGTCATGTTACCGTGCTGTGTGATATACATACACAGTCATGTACTCCGTGTTGATTGTGATATTACATTCCAGTCATGTTACCGTGCTGTGTGATATACATACCAGTCATGTTACCGTGCTGGTTGATTACATACCAGTCATGTTACCGTGTGTGTGATATACATACAGTCATGTTACCGTGCTGTGTGATATACCATACCACTCAGGTTACCAGTGCTGTGTGATATACATACCAGTCATGTTACCGTGCTGTGCTGATATATCATACCAGTCATGTTTACCGTGTGTGTGATATACATACCCAGTCATGTTACCGTGCTGTTGATATACATACCAGTCATGTTACCGTGCTGTGTGATATACATACCAGTTCATGTTACCGTGCTTGTGTGATATACATACCAGTCATGTTACCGTGCTGTGTGGATATACATACCAGCATGTTACCTGCTCGTGGTGATATACATACCAGTCATGTTACCAGGCTGCTGTGATATCATACCAGTCATGTTACCGTGCGTGTGTGTGAATATACATACCAGTCATGTTACCGTGCTGTGTGATATACATACCAGTCATGTTACCAGGCTGTGTGATATACATACCAGTCATGTTATACCAGATGCCGTGCTGTGATATACATACCAGTCATTACCGTGCTGTGTGGATATACATACCATCATTACCGTGCCTGTGTGACTATACCATACCAGTCATGTTACCGTGCTGTGTGAATTATTACATACCAGTCATGTTACCGGCTGTGTGGATATACATACCAGTCATGTTACCGTGCTGTGTGATATACATACCAGTCATGTTACCGTGCTGTGTGATATACTATACCAGTCATGTTACCGTGCTGTGTGATATACATACAGTCATGTTACCGTGCTGTGTGATATACATACCAGTCATGTTACCAGTGCTGTGTGATATACATACCAGTCATGTTACCTGCTGTGTGATATACATACCAGTCATGTTACCGTGCTGTGTGATATACATACCAGTCATGTTACCAGGCGCTGGTGGATAACATACAGTCATGTTACCGTGAGCGTGATATACATACCAGTCATGGTACCGTGCCCTGCTGTGTGATATCATACCAGTCATGTCAACCGATCTGCTGGTGATATACATACCAGTCATGTTACCGTGCTGTGTGATATACATACCAGTCATGTTACCGTGCTGTGTGATATTACATACCAGTCATGTTACCGTGCTTGTGTGATCTATCATTACTCGTATATACATACCAGTCAGGTTACCAGGCTGTGTGATATACATACCAGTCATGTTACCTGTGCTGTGTGATATACATACCAGTCATTTACCTGTGTATATGACATACCATCATGTTACCGTGCTGTGTGATATACATATACCAGTATGTTACCGTGCTGTGTGATATACATACCAGTCATGTTACCGTGCTGTGTGATAACATACCAGTCATGTACCGTGCTGTGTGATATACATACCAGTTGCATTACCGTGCTGTGTGAATTACATACCAGTCATGTTACCGTCGTGCTGATATACATACCAGTCATGTTACCATGCTGTGTGATATACATACCAGTCAATCATTTATGTCCCTGTCTTCAGTTTGGCAGAAGAGACTTATTTGCAATAGTCCTGACAGTAAGACCCTCCGTTCCTCTCATCTACGTTACATAACCACCACAAAACTCACTATCGCCATCATTGGGAGGCCAAATCAATCAGATAATTCCACTGTTTCTCTCTCTCTCTCAGATCTCCAGGCTCAGTCTATTGAAGAGCTGAAACAGCAGAAGTCGTATCTGAAGCTGTTAAAGAACCAGGGTAAAGAACTCAGAGAGCTCCGTAAGAAACACCTGAAGAAGGTAGACTGAGAGTCACTCTCGCCTCCGTCTCTCATTGGAAATAGTAACTAGCAGAGATCTTACCCATAAACAAACGATAATAATATTTATTAACGTAAGAAATACCGCTTGTGATTTGAACATTGGTGTGTGTGATGTGTGTTGTGTGTGTGTGTGTGTGTGTGTTGATGTGTGTGCTGTGTGTGTGTGTGTTGTGTTAACAGGTATGGTCCCTGAGTAAGGAGCAGAAGACTCGCTTTAGCCAGCTCCACTCTGACACACAGAAACAACGCAGTCAGATGGAGAAACACCTGAAATCAGCATGAAGAAGAAGTAAGATGGGGGGGATGAAGAGGGGCAGGATGCGGTGATGGAAGAGGAGGAGACATTCCAAATAATCCATTAACTCAGAGCTGTATTCATTGGCTAATATTGCTAGCAAATCGTTTTCGCAACAAAAAACGTGGTACTCCCAAATAGAAAACGTTTTGCAGAGAGTTTCTATTGGACACATTTTAGGTCGCTCCCTGACCGTTTGGTTCCGTTTGTTCCGTTTGGTTCCAGTGAAATACAGCCCTGTCCATTCAGAACTACAGCAAGTTATCTAGAGACCTGGGAGTTGTTCCTAGAGAGTAAAAGAGGGAGAGACACAGTGGGCAATACAGTGTGTGTGTGTGTGTGTGCTGTGTGTGTGTGTGTGTGGTGTGGTGTCAGTCAGTCAGCAGAGCCGGTGCAGAGGCAGCTGACCAGCGTTTGGAGGTGGAGCTACAGAAAACAGACAGTGCAGCTCAGGGAGTGGCGAATGGATGAGCTTCTCAAACTACGACAACAACAACACTCACGGAGAGAAAGAAGAGACACACACACCTACGAGAGGTACACACACAACACACCAAAGAGGTACACACACACACACACACCTAAAAGAGGTACGTACACACACACACCTAAAAGAGGTACGTACACACACCTACGAAGAGGTACACAAACACACACACACACCTACGAGAGGCTACACAAACACACACACCACACCCTACGAGAGGGTACACACAACACACACCTAAAAGAGGTACGTACACCACCACACACACACCTACAAGAGGTACACAAAACACACCTAAAAGAGTACGTACACACACCTACGAGAGGTACACACACGCACCTACGAGAGGTACACACACGCACCTACGGAGAGGTACACACACACACACATACGAGAGGTTACACACACACACACCTAAAAGAGTACACCACACAACACACACACCTAAAAGAGGTACGTACACACCACACACCTAAAAGAGGTACGTACACACACCTACGAGAGGTACACAAACACACACACACACCTACGAGAGGTACACAACACACACACACACCTAAAAGAGGGACGTACACACACACACACACACCTAAAAGAGTACACACACACACCTAAAAGAGGTACGTACACACACCTACGAGAGGTACACACACGCACCTACGAGAGGTACACACACGCACCTACGAGAGGTCACCACACACCTACGAGAGGACACACACGCACTACGAGAGGTACACACACACACACATACGAGAGGTACACACACGCACCTACGAGAGGTACACACACACACCTACGAGAGGTACACAAACACACACGCACTACGAGAAGGTACGCCACACACACGCACCTACGAGAGGTACGCACACGCACACGCACCTACGAGAGGTACGCACACGCACACACACACACACCTACGAGAGGTACAGACACGCACACACACACACACACCTACGAGAGTACAGACACGCACACACACACACACACCTACGAGAGGTACACACACACACCTAAAAGAGGTACGTACACACACACACACACCTAAAAGAGGTACGTACACACACCTAAAAGAGGTACACACACGCACTACGAGAGGTACACACACGCATATATGAGAGGTACGCACACACACCTACGAGAGGTACACACACGCATATATGAGAGGTACGCCACACACACCTACGAGAGGTACACACACGCACCTACGAGAGGTACGCACACGCACCTACGAGAGTACGCACACGCACACACACACACACACCTACGAGAGGTACACACACGCACCTACGAGAGGTACACACACGCACACACACACACCTACGAGAGGTACACACACACACCTACGAGAGTACGTACACGCACCTACGAGAGGACACACATGCACCTACGAGAGGTACACACACGCACACACACACACACCTACGAGAGGTACAGACACGCACACACACACACACACCTACGAGAGGTACAGACACGCACACACACACACACCTACGAGAGGTAAACACACGCACACACACACACCTACGAGAGGTACACACACGCACACACACACACCTACGAGAGGTACACACACGCACACACACACACGCACCTACGAGAGGTACACACACACACCTACGAGAGGTACACACACCACCTACGAGAGTACACACACGCACCTACGAGAGGTACAACACACACACACATACGGAGAGGTACACACCACACCACCTAAAAGAAGGTACACCACACACACACACACCTAAAAAGGTACGTACACACACACACCAAAAGAGGACGTACACACACCTACGAGACGGTACACAAACACACACACACACCTACGAGAGGTGGACACACACACACACACACCTAAAGAGTACGGACACACACACACACACCTAAAAGAGGTACACAACACACACCTAAAAGAGGTACGACACACACCTACGAGAGTACACACACGCACCTACGAGAGGTACACACACGCACCTACGAGAGGTACACACACACACACATACGAGAGGTACACACACGCACCTACGAGAGGTACACACACAACACACCTACGAGAGTACACACACACGCACCTACGAAGGTACGCACACACAACGCACCTACGGAAGGTACGCACAACGACCACGAGGGTACGCACACGCACACACACACACACCTAACGAGAGTGACAGACACGCCACACACACACACACCTACGAGAGGACAGACACGCACACACACAACACACACCTACGAGAGGTACACCACACACACCTAAAATGAGTACGTACACACACACACACACCTAAAAGAGGTACGTACACACACCTAAAAGACGGTACACACACGCAGCCTACGAGAGGTACACACACGCACATTATGAGAGGTACGCACACACACCTAACGAGAGGTTACAACACACGCATTATAATGAAGGTACGCACACACACCTACGAGAGGTACACACAGCACCTACGAGAGGTACGCACAGCCACACACACACACACACCTACGAGAGGTACACACACCGCACCTACGAGAGGTACACACACGCACACACACCACACCTACGAGAGGTACACACACACACCTACGAGAGGCTACGTACACGCACCTACGAGAGGTAACACACATGCACCTACGAGAGTTACACACCACGCACCACACACACACACCTACGAGAGGTACAGACACGCACACACACACACACACCGACGAGAGGTACAGACACGCACACACACACAACACCTACGAGAGGTACACACACGCACACACAGCACACCTAACGAGAGTACACACACGCACACACACAAACACCTACGAGAGGTACACACACGCACACACACACACGCCACCTACGAGAGGTACACACAACAACACACCTACGAGAGGTACCACACGCACCACACACACACCTACGAGAGGTAACACACACACACGCACCTACGAGAGGTACACACACACACACACACCTACGAGAGGTACACACACACACCACCACCTAGAAGGTACACACACGCACACACACCTACGAGAGGTGCACACACACGCACCTACAAGAGGTACACACACACACGCACCTACGAGAGGTACACACACACACCTACACAAGGTACACACATACACACACACACACCTACACGAGGTCACACTCTCTCAGCCCTCCTACTATGTGCTCCAGCTGTCTCAGAAACTAGAGGAGACGGCCCAGGAATGCCAGCCGGCTCAACTGAAAAAACTCAAGGACATCTGTGCTAGGTAAGATGGTTCTACCAATGTAAACCCACTGTATCAGAACACCTTTCATGACTGCAGTTATTCTGTGAGAGAATTCTCATCCTAATATTTATATATTTCTTAATTCCATTCGTTTACCTATAGATGTGTGTGTATTATTGTGAATTGTTAGATATTACTGCGCTGTTCGGAGCTAGAAACACAAACATTTCACTACACCTAAATATGAGTATGTGACCAATAACATTTGATTCGTTTTGTAACATACTGTTTTCTGATCATTTCTAATAATAATCGATTGGATTCATTGCAGAGCTTTAGCAGCGTACAAAGCACTTGCATAGTAAGGAGGAATCTGGCCTCATCCACCACTTAGATGATGACCTTTGTACCAGAACTCTGACCACACATCAGCTGTCATAACAACTGTATTACTCACAATGCACCTAGTCAGTTATTCTGATGGAATCACTTCCTGGTCTGATGCAATCACTTCCTGGTCTGATGCAATCGCAAGCTGTGTTCTACTTTTAAGGATTAAAGGTTGCCCTACTGTCTTTTTTGAAATGTTGTTGATCTGGTTATACCGTTGTTGTTGTTGTTGTTCTGGTTATACCGTTGTTGTTGTTGATCTGGTTATACCGTTGTTGTTGTTGTTGATCTGGTTGTACCGTTGTTGTCGTTGTTGATCTGGTTGTAC
>NW_019943469.1:225357-232757 GCF_002910315.2 Salvelinus sp. IW2-2015 | reverse complement strand
CGTGTTGTCGTTGTGATGGTTGTACCGGTTGTTGTCGTTGTTGGATCTGGTTGTACCGTTGTTGTCGTTGTTGATCTGGTTATACCGTTGTTGTTGTTGTTGTTGTGATCTGGTTTACCGTTGTTGTTTGTGGATCTGGTTGTACCGTTGTTGTTGTTGTGTTGATCTGGTTGTACCGTTGTTGTTTGTTGTTGTTGATCTGGTTACCGTTGTTGTTGTCGTTGTTGATCTGGTTTATACCGTTGTTTGTTGTTGTTGATCTGGTTATACCGTTGTTGTTGTTGTTGTTGTTGTCTGGTTATACCAGTTGTTGTTGTTGATCTGGTTATACCGTTGTTGTTGTTGTTGATCTGGTAATATTGTATTCGTTGTTATTGTTTCAGAGAGAAGAAGGAGCTTCAGAAGATTCTAGACAGGAAGAGACAGAACAGCATCATCGGGCCAAGAGCAGAGACCGAGAGCAAGGCCGAGTCGTACGTGTGTGTGTGTGTGTGTGTGTGTGTGTGTGTGTGTGTGTGTGTGTGAGTATCATTTTCAAAGGTAATTACAATCTCCAACGTTTCTGTCTCTCTTTTTTGTAGGGAACAGAATGAGATCAACAGGAAGCATATCTCAGATCTTGTCACTTTAATCCGCCGGGTGAGTGTGTGCAGGCCACACACACAACCACACACACACACACACACACACACACACACACACACACACACACACACACGTCTTATCACACTGAGTAGTACCTCTCCTTTCTACTCTCAGCCGTCTCCCTTTGTGATGTCAATATCCATCTCTCACTCTCCCTCACCCCTCACTCTCTCTCGCTCTCCTCCCTCACGCTCTGGCTCCCCCGTACTCTCTTTCTCTCCCCCCCACTCTCTCCCTTTCTCGTTATCCCCTCTCTTTCTCTCCCCTCTCTCTCCCTTTCTTGTTATCCCCTCTCTTTCTTCTCCCCTCACTCTCTCCCTTTCTTGTTATCCCTCTCTTTCTCTCTCCTCTCTCTTCACCCCTCTACCACCTCACTCTCTCTCCCATCTCTCTCTTTCTCTCTCTCTCCCCCTCACTCTCTCCCCTCTCTCCCTTTCTTGTTATCCCCTCACTCTCTCTCCCCTCTCTCTCTTTCCCTCTCTTCTCTCTTTCTCTCCCCTCACTCTGTCTCCCCTCAACCTCTCCCCCTCTCTCTTTCCCTCTCTTTCTCTCTTTCCTCTCCCTCACTCTCTCCCCCTCTTCTCTCTTCTCGCCTCTTTTCTCTCTTTTCTCTCCCCTCACTCTGTCTCCCCTCACTCTCTCCCCCCTCTCTCTCTTTCCCTCTCTTTCCTCTTTCTCTCCCCCTCACTCTGTCTCCCCCTCACTCTCTCCCCCTCTCTCTTTCCCTCTCTCTTCTCTCCTCTCCCCTCACTCTCGCCCCCTCTCTCCCTTTCTTGTTATCCCCTCACTCTCTCCTCCCCCCTCTCTCTCTTTCCCTCTCTTTCTTCTTTCTCTCCCCCTCACTCTGTCTCCCCCTCACTCTCTCCCCCCTCTCTCTCTTTCCCTCTCTTTCTCTCTTTCTCCCCCCCTCACTCTGTCTCCCCTACTCTTTCTTCTCTCTAGTTGGATGAGGGCCCAGTTAAGGCGTCAGGAAAAGTTGGTCATTGGTCAGAGAGAAGTCCTACGGCACATAGAGGAGGAAACCCACTGGTAGACACACACACACACACACACACACACACAACACACACACACAGGTGAGAGACAGTCACAACACACACACAACACAGGTGAGAGACAGTCACAAACACACACACACACTCACACACACAGGTGACGACACACATACACAGGTGACACACACACACACACACACAGGTGACACACACACACACACACTCACACACAGGTGAGAGACAGACACACACACACACAGGTAACAGCAAACACACAGACACACCACACACAGGTGACCACCAAACACACAGGGTGACACACACCCACAGGTGACACACACACACACACAGGTGACACACACACCACACACACAGGTGACACACACACACACACACAGGTGACACACACACACACAGGTGACACACACAGCACACACACACAGGTGAACACACACACACACATTGAGCGCAGCACAGCACACACAGGTGAGACACACACACACACACAGGTGAGACACACACACACACACAGGTGAGAGAACACACCACACAACACACAGGATGAGAGACACACACACACACACAGGTGAGAGACACACACACACAGGTGAGACACACACACACCAGAGTGAGAGAGACACACACACACACAGGTGAGACACACACACACACCAGGTGAGAACACACAACAACACACGGTGAGAGCACAACACACACACAGGGTGAGACACACAACACACACAGTGAGACACACACACACAGTGAGACACACAACACCACAGGTGAGACACACACACACACAGGTGAAGACAACACACAGTCACACACACACACAGGTGAGAACACACACCACACACACAGGTGAGACACACACACACACACAGTGAGACACACACACACAGGTGAGACAACACACACAGGTGAGACACACACACAACAGGTGAGACACACAACACACAGGTGAGACACAACACACACAGGTGAGACACACACACACAGCACACACACACACACAGGTGAGAGAGACCACACACACACACACAGGTGAACACACACACACAGGTGAGACACACACACACAGGTGAGAGACCAACACACACACACACACACACACACAGGTGAGACACACACCACACAGGTGAGATGCACGCACACACAGGTGAGAGACACACCACACACACACACACACAGGTGAGACACACACACACAGTGAGACACACACACACACGGTGAGACACACACACACAGGTGAGACACACACACAACACACACACACACAGGTGAGGACACACACACACACAACACACACAACAAGGTGAGACACACACACACACACACAGGTGAGACACCACACACACACCAACAGGTGAGAGAGACACACACACACACAGGTGAGACACACACACACAGGTGAGACACACACACACACAGGTGAGACGCACCGCACACACACAGGTGAGATGCACGCACACACACAGGTGAGAGACACATACACACACACAGGTGAGAGAACACATACACACACGTGAGAGACACACACACACAGGTGAGAGACACACACACACACACACACAGGTGAAGAGCAGACACACACACACAGGTGAGACAGACACACGCAACAGGTGAGAGCACCACACACAACAGACAGGTGAGAGGACAGACACACACACACAGGTGAGAGACACACACACACACAGTGAGAGACAACACACACACAACAGGTGAGACACCCACACACACACAGGTGAGACACACACACGACAGGTGAGGACACACACACACACAACAGGTGAGACACACAGGTGAGACACACACCACAGGTGAGACACACACAACACACAGGTAGAACACACACACACAACACACACACAGGTGAGACACATCACACACACACACACACAGGTGAGACACACACACACACCACACAGGTGAGACACACACACACACACACACAGGTGAGACACACACACACAACAACAGGTGAGACACCACAAACAACAACACCACAAAGTGAGACACACACACACACAGGTGAGACACACCACACACACACACACACACAGGTGAGACACCACACACAAGATGAGAGACACAGCACACACCAGATGGAGAACACACACAACAACCAGATGAGAGACACACACACACACAGATGAAGAACAGATCACACAAGTGAAGACAACCCCACACAGGTGAGGCATGTTTTGGGCATTTTATACATTCAACTAATGAACACATACTTGAAGATCGTTTTTGAGTAACAGGATCATTTCAGTTGAAGTAATCGCTTTATCTAAATAACTAATGATTTAAATTCCAGCTGAAGGCCCGGTTGGAGCAGGACTTGTGACGGAGCTCCAGCGTCTTCCTGAGGAGATCTGCCAATATCTGGAACGGTACTGGAGTCCAAAGGTCTCTGCAGCGAACGCCCTCTTTTCCTTATCCAATCATAGCAGCCAGCTCCAGCTCAGGCACGCCCTCCAACTGCTCCACGCCCACTTTACCCTTAACGCCCAATAGCAGCGCCTGGAACAGGAGCCTAGACAATGGCAATCGCCTCAGTGGTGGATTCATCCTCTTCTCTACTCCTGTCCAATCAGATGTAGAGTTGACCATGGGTGTGAATTTAATGAGTGTCCTTTTTATCAATAATGGTTCTTGGCTTTAGTTGGTGGAAAAAAGTATTTTTGTTATTTTCATTTTAAAATGTGTTTTTTAATTGTAATTTTATTTTTTATTTGATTAAATTTCTTAAGATGTTGATTTGTTCAATTCTTCTATCCAGGGTTTTAGAGGTAGAGACGAAGTAACCAAAGTTTAAAAAATATATATATTTCTGTTAATTCGTCAGATTTCTTTGCATATGTAATTTTTCTCATCAATGTCTGTCAGAGATTTTGTCTCATAACCACTGATCTGTCCCAAAACTGAGACTGTAGCTTCTCTTAACCACTATCTGTCCCGAAAACTAAACTGTAGCTTCTCTCAACCACTATCTGTCCAAAACTGAGCTGTAGCTTCTCTTAACCACTATCTGTCCCAAAACTGAGACTGTAGGCTTCTCTTAACCACTATCTGTCTCCAAAACTGAAACTGTAGCTTCTCTTAACCACTATCTGTCCAAAACTGAGACTGTAGCTTCCTTAACCACTATCTGTCCCAAAACTAAAAAAAACCCTTGCTTTCTCTTTTTAAACCAAATTAACTGTGCCCAAAAACTTAAAACCGTAGCTTCTCTCAACACTATCTGTCCCAATTAAGCTGGTGTTCAACTGGAGTAGTTTCTGTTTGGACTATCCGAATGGTTGGCGATGTTTTGTCTTTCGAGAGTGGAGGGTCAGGAACAGGCACCAAAAACATTTGCGACACTCTTGGCTGTCTGTGTTGAGGTGCAGTAACAGATTGGACCGCCAGATGGGGGTGATGTGTCGGCCGTAGTGAGGTGGTTTAACCTCTATCACTGAGATTCTCTGCTATTGGCTAGGAAAGCTACAGCTAACAATGAAATGTTCCACGTTTACAGAAGGACTTGTGAGCGGCGCTAGCTCCGAGCTAGTGTAGCATGATGCTAACGCTACATGATATAATAGCTAAGATGCTAATCCCCTAATCTGCGGCTGGGGGATACATTAATTGGATGGATGGATGGACAAACAGAGAGCGTTTAATGAAAGAGGGATGATGTGGAAATGATAGTCACAGACAGAGCAAGCTGTCATTGGTCAGGATGAGTTATTGACCTCTGACCCCCGTAGTCGTCCAATTGACATCCTGCGCTGGTGTGGGGGCAGGGTCAGCCCATATGTGGACTATAATCAACTCTGTGTGTGTGTGCTCTGCTCTGCTCCGGCCGTGCTTTCTAGAACCACGTAACAAACACAGACAAGTACAGTGCGTTCTCAGACTCTCTCTGTCTCTCTTGTGTTCTCTCTCCTCTGTCTCTCTCTCTGTGTGTCTCTCTCTCTGTGCTCTCTCTTCTTGTCTCTCTCTCTCTGTCTCTCTCTCTCTGTCTCTCTCTCTTGTGTCTCTCTCTCTGTGCTCTCTCTCTCTCTGTGTCTCTCTCTTTCTCCTCTCTCTCCTCTCTCTCGTCTCTGTCTCTCTCTCTCTCTCTGTGTCTCTCTCTCTCTCTCTGTGCTCTCTCTCCTTCTCTGTGTCTCTCTCTCTCTCTCTCTGTGTCTCTTCTTCTCTGTGTCTCTCTCTCTTCTGTGTCTCTCTCTCTCTCTCTCTGTGTCTCTTTCTCTCTTCTTGTTCTCTCTCTCTCTCTCTCTGTGTGCTCTCTCTCTCTTCTGTGCTCTCTCTCTCTCTCTCTGTGTCTCTCTGTGTCTCTCTCTCTCTTCTCCTCTCTGTCTCTCTCTCTCTCTCTCTGTTGGTTTAGGGCTAGTCTAGTTCCCCAGTAGTATTGGCTTATAAAATCAATAATAACTAAAATAAGGCTAAATAAAAAAAAAAAAAATAAAATTAAAATAGAAATAAAAAGCTAAAAAAAAATAAAAATAAACATAAAAAAAAAAACATTTATAAAAATATAAATAAATAGAATAATTGATATAAAATAATAATTACTAAAAAAAATATTAAAAAAAAAATGAAATATAAAAAAGCTATAATATAAAATAAAAAAAATTAAGATAAAATAAAATAAAAAAATTAGTAATAAAAAAAAAAATTAAAAATAAAGATAAAAATATATCTTTTTCTCTTGGTGCCAGGTCTCTCCCTCCTCTCTCTCTTTTTCTCTTGGTGCCAGGTCTCTCCCTCCTCTCTCTCTTTTTCTCTTGGTGCCAGGTCTCTCCCTCCTCTCTCTCTTTTTCTCTTGGTACCAGGTCTAAATTAAAGGTGGAGTTGACACGTGGGCATCTTTCCCTTCGGCCTCTGCTGCACAGCTACACAGCTACACAGCTACACAGCTACACAGCTACACAGCTACACAGCTGCAGAGCTACACAGCTACACAGCTGCACAGCTACACAGCTGCAGAGCTACACAGCTGCACAGCTGCACAGCTACACAGCTACACAGCTGCACAGCTACACAGCTGCACTGCTACACAGCTACAAACCAAGGGCCACTGCAACCTCTCTCTTTCATTCCCTCAATCTTTTCATTCTTTCTTCTCATCTACCTGCAAACACACACACACGCTGTAAGGGAAAGTGAGAAGGCAGGTGTGTGTGTGTGTCAAGAAGAAACCAGCAGTCACATCATACCAACATCTATCTTCTGTATGAAAACAATCTATTTCTTTACCACCTTGTTTGGTTTTTGCTTGTGAACTGGTCACATGTTGGTCCGTGTCCCAAACCCTTCACCCTTTTCTATATGGGCTCTGGTCAAAAGTAGTGCACTAGATAGGGAATAGGTTACATTTGGGCTGCAGACGTTACCTGTACATGTAGAATATTCTGTGGCTGTAATATTGCTAGTATTATTCATCTGTAAATGTATCTCTATGTTGTTGTCATTTTACATGACCTGTACTACTGACTATAGGTGCCCCTGGGCAGAACGGAGGGATGGAGGGATGGAGGGGAGGAGGGATGGAGGGATGGAGGGGAGGAGGGATGGAGGAGTGATAGTGGAAGTGGGGGAAGTGTTTGAGATGTTCTAGAAGTGAAAGACATTTTGGAATCTTTCTGTCCCTCACCTCTTCCTCTCCTCCCCCTTCCTCACCTCTCTTCCACCACTGACGCTTGCTGCCTGTCTCTTCCTCTCCTCCCTCTTCCTCACCTCTCCTCCCCCTCCCTCTTCCTCTCCTCCCCC
>NW_019943469.1:223521-225074 GCF_002910315.2 Salvelinus sp. IW2-2015 | reverse complement strand
TCACCTCTCCTCCACCGCTGACTCTTGCTGCCTCCCTCTTCCTCACCTCTCCTCCCTCTTCCTCACCTCTCCTCCACCGCTGACTCTTGCTGCCTGTCCATCTTGGTTTAATGTCCCCCCCAATGTGTATATTCACCATCATTGTTTATTTTAACATTCTAACACATATAATAAAAAAAATAAGAAGAAACGTACCTTCTTTTTTTGTGATAATTGATAGTCAGGTTGGGAGAGGTACAACTCTTTTAGTAGTGAGGGTGAATTTGTAAGTTTTTAAACATGTTCTGTGTTGAATGATCCGTGTTTTATGTATGGTTCACAGGACCATTGCTAGGGTACTATAGGGGAGAAGATCACTTTTTTCAAGTTAAAGTTCCAGGGTGCTTTTGAGACCCAAAAAGTTGTCTTTATTTTATCACAATTTATATCTATTTATGTACATCGGAACATTAGTTTGGGCATAAAATAAATGTTTGATTTGATCAGTGTGTGTACAATGATCGTATTAGTAATCCGGTCTATATTGCTCTGGGGAACAGCCCAGTATGTGTAACACACTTGTCCTGATGAGAATACGTTTTTTTAAAGTATTTTTAAAGTGATTACACTTTTATCACCCTGTTTCTCTTCCTCTTTTTAAATAGTTTATCGTGTCAATCAGGGGTTCTCAACCCTGGTCCTGGGGACCCGAACGGGGACACATTTTAGTGTTTGCTGATTTTAAAATGATCAACTGATCATCGAGCTTGGATGATTTGAATCAGGTGTGTAGTGCTAGAGCAATAACAGAAATGTGTACCTCTTTGGGTCCCCAGGACCAGGATTGAGAACCACTGTATTAGCTAGCTAGGTGACTCTACTATGTTCTAGAACACGGCCAGAGGATTCTACTGTAGAACACTAGAAGTTCTAGAACACGGCCAGAGGATTCTACTGTAGAACACTAGAAGTTCTAGAACACGGCCAGAGAATTCTACTGTAGAAGACTAGAAGTTCTAGAACACGGCCAGTGGTTCTACGTGCTGAAGAGTTCCATTGACTTTGTGTACATGTATCAAATAAGATCTAAATGAAACCTAAAGACCGAGCCAGAAGGTTGCTCTTGGCTCGCTAACACTGATAGCCAATTTCCTACCCGGGAGACTCAGCCTGGGGGCTTATTCAGTTTAGCCTAGAGGGCTAGCTTCACATTTCCCTCCACACACTGTAGACCGTGTGGCAACTCTTCTCCCTTTCCTCCCCTCAGGCCTTCTTTAAGGCTGTCGACTGCCGTCCTGTCTTATACATCCACCCTTCTCTCCCTCCAACCTTCTCATCCCTCCACCCTTCTCTCTCTCATCCCTCCACCCTTCTCTCCATCCACCCTTCTCTCCATCCCTCCACCCTTCTCTCCCTCCACCCTGAATAGTAGTGCACTACCAGGATCCACATGGGATATGTAGTGCCACTACCAGATCCACATGGTCAAACGTAGTGCACTACATAAGGAATAGGGTACCATTTGGGACGGGTCTAGTACTACACATTATAAAATGGTTCGTTTTACACACCCA
>NW_019943469.1:217788-221876 GCF_002910315.2 Salvelinus sp. IW2-2015 | reverse complement strand
ACCATGTGGATCCTGGTAGTGCACTACTATTCACCATGTGGATCCTGGTAGTGCACTACTATTCACCATGTGGATCCTGGTAGTGCACTACTATTCACCATGTGGATCCTGGTAGTGCACTACGTTTGACCATGTGGATCCTGGTAGTGCACTTCAAAATTAGTGCACTTTATCCCGAACAGGTTGTCATTTGGGACGCAGGCAGTGTGTGTGTGTGTGTGTAATATTGTGTTCGGCCCAATATATTGAGGAAGTCCCACATGTGACAATACAAGTGAGGTCGTCTGGGGTTATGGTGAAAATCTGGAGCAACTTTGCAAAAACAAGTCGTCACAAGTTGCGTCATGACATTTGTTCATTATAATGTAAAACAAGTATTAACAGACTGGAATGTAGTTACAGTAGAGAATTCCATGATCATTTCATCATTCAGTAACACATCGGACCGAGGGGTCTGGACTTCTGTTGCACGGGAGGTAGAGCACGTATTAACCACTGTGTGTGTCAGCCCCATCTTTCCTCTCATCGATCGGCAGGAATGAAGACTCACTCAATCTCACACACACACACACACACACTACTACTACTTACTGTAGCCTTGGTAACTGACTGTTTTAAAGGTTACATTTCACCCAAAAACTATCTTTTGGTTTTTGTGTCATTAGTCCATTATTTATTATAGTCCCCCCCCCAAAAAAAATAATTGCATGTCAGCAATCAAGTTTTCAAGATATACAACTTTAAAAATAGACATTTTGCCAGTATGATGTATTGAAGCATCATATGATACCAAAGGCAGCATCATCTGTACTTCTATATTTTGAAAGTTGTACATCTTGAAAACTTGATTGCTGACATGCACATTTTTGGGGTGGTGACTCTAATCAAATCAAATCAAACTTTATTTGTCACATGCGCCAAATACAACAAGTGTAGCACCTTACCGTGAAATGCTTACTTACAAGCCCTTAACCAACAGT
This sequence comes from Salvelinus sp. IW2-2015, assembly GCF_002910315.2. Classification (NCBI taxonomy): domain Eukaryota; kingdom Metazoa; phylum Chordata; class Actinopteri; order Salmoniformes; family Salmonidae; genus Salvelinus; species Salvelinus sp. IW2-2015. The sequence continues at coordinate 220,896 of NW_019943469.1, read as the reverse complement.
GCAGTTCAACAAAGAGTTAAGATTGACCAAATAAACTAAAGTAAAAACTTTTTATAATTTTACACAATAAGAATAACAATAACGAGGCTATATACAGGGGGCACCGGTACCGAGTCAGTGTGCAGGGGTACAGGTTAGTTGAGGTAATCTGTACATGTAGGTTGGGGAGAAGTGACTATGCATAGGTAACAAACAAACAGCGAGTAGCAGTAGTCAACAATAGACTAATGACACAAATACCAAAAGATAGTCATTGGGTGGAATTTTCCTTTGAACAGTCCTACAAGCAAGCTTCACATGTAAACACAGTCAGCACAGAGACTGGGGATTGAAGCGCAGACATATTTGAAAGAGTGTCCTGCTCACACACACAACCACCCGTCTCTATGTTTGAGCAGCTTAAGTAGGAGCACTGCAGAGCTTTTTATCCCTCTCTCATTCCTCTCCTCGCTATCCCTCTCTCTTTCCTCTCTATCCCCCTCTCTCTGAAAAACAATCCCCACAGCATGATGCTGCACCACCATGCTTCACCGTAGGGATGGTGCCAGGTTTCCTCCAGATGTGACGCTTGGCATTCAGGCCAAAGAGGTCAATTTTCGTTTCATTAGACCAGAGAATCTTGTTTTTCATGGTCTGAGTCCATTAGGTGTCTTTTGACAAACTCCAAGCGGGCTGTCATGTGCCTTTTACTGAGGAGTGGCTTCCGTCTGGCCACTTCACCATAAGGCCTGATTGGTGAAGTGCTGCAGAGATGGTTGTCCTTCTGGAAGGTTCTCCCATCTCCACAGAGGAACTCTGGAGCTCTGTCAGACTGACCATCGTGTTCTTGGTCATCTCCCTGACCAAGGCCCTTCTCCCCCGATTTCTCAGTTTGGCCGGGCGGCCAGCTCTAGGAAGAGTCTTGGTGGTTCCAAACTTCTTCCATTTAAGAATGATGGAGGCCACTGTGTTCTTGGGGACCTTCAATGATGCAGAAATGTCTTGGTATCCTTCCCAGATCTGTGCCTTGACACAATCCTGTCTCAGAGCTCTACGGACAATTCCTCGACCTCACGGCATGGTTTTTGCTCTGACATGCACTGTCAACTGTGGTCTTTATAGACAGGTGTGTTCCAAATCATGTCCAATATTTAATTTACCACATCTCAAGGATGATCAACGGAAACAGGATGCACCTGAGCTCAATCTTGAGTCTCATAGCAAAGGGTCTGATTACTTACGTAAATAAGGTATCTGTTTTTAATAGATGTGCAAATAAAAATGAAACATTTTGCTTTGTCATTGAGGTATTGTGTGTAGAGTGATGAGTGAAAAAAACAATTGAATCAGTTTTAGAATAAGGCTGTAATGTAACAAAATGTGGAAAAAGTCAAGGGGTAGCTAACACTGTAGATATAGATAACAGCACTGTAGTATAGCTAACATAACACTGTAGATATAGCTAACAGCACTGTAGATATAGTTAACATAGCACTGTAGATATAGCTAACATAAAACTGTAGATATAGTAACATAACACTGTAGATATAGCTAACAGCACTGTAGATATAGTTAACATAGCACTGTAGATATAGCTAACAGCACTGTAGATATAGATAAAGCACTGTAATATAGCTAACAGCACTGTAGATATAGCTAACAGCTGTAGATATAGCTAACAGCACTGTAGATATAGCTAACTAACATGTAGATATAGCTAACATAGCACTGTAGATATAGCTAACAGCACTGTAGATAGCAACAGCACTGTAGATATAGCTAACATAGCACTGTAGATATAGCAACATAGCAGTAGATAAGCTAACAGCACTGTAGATATTAGCTAAACATAGCACTGTAGATATAAGCTTAACAATAGCACTGTAGATATAGCTAACATAACACTGTAGATATAGCTACAGCACTGTAGATATAGCTAACATAGCACTGTAAGATAAGCTAACAGCACTGTAGATATAGCTAACAGCACTGTAGATATAGCTAACAGCAACTTGTAGATATAGCTAACAGCACTGTAGATATAGCTAACCGCACTGTAGATATAGCTAACATAACACTGTAGAGTATAGCTAACAAGCACTGTAGATATAGCTAACATAGTACTGTAGATATAGCTAACATAGTACTGTAGATATAGCTAATATAATACTACTGTAGATATAGCTAACATAATACTGTAGATATAGCTAACATAATACTGTAGATATAGCTAACATAATACTGTAGATATAGCTTAACAGCACTGTAGATATAGCTAACAGCACTGTAGATATACGCTAACAGCACTTAGATATAGCTAACAGCACTGTAGATATACAACAGCACTGTAGATATAGCTAACAGCACTGTAGATATAGTTAACATAGCACTGTAGATATGCTAACAGCACTGTAGATATAGCTAACAGCACTGTAGATATAGTAACAGCACTGTAGATATAGCTAACATAACACTGTAGATATAGCTAACATAGCACTGTAGATATAGCTAACAGCACTGTAGATATAGCCAACAGCACTGTAGATATAGCTAACATAGCACTGTAGATATAGCTAACAAGCACTGTAGATATAGCTAACATAGCACTGTAGATATAGCTAACAGCACTGTAGATATAGCTAACATAGCACTGTAGATATAGCTAACATAGCACTGTAGATATAGCTAACATAACACTGTAGATATAGCTAACAGCACTGTAGATATAGCTAACATAGCACTGTAGATATAGCTAACAGCACTGTAGATATAGCTACGCACTGTAGATATAGCTAACAGCACTGTAGATATAGCTAACAGCACTGTAGATATAGCTAACAGCACTGTAGATATAGCTAACAGCACTGTAGATATAGTTAACAGCACTGTAGATATAGCTAACAGCACTGTAGATATAGCTAACCGCACTGTAGATATAGCTAACATAACACTGTAGATAATAGCTAACATAGCACTGTAGATATAGCTAACATAGCACTGTAGATATAGCTAACATAGCACTGTAGATATAGCTAACATAGCACTGTAGATATAGCTAACATAGCACTGTAGATATAGCTAACATAGCACTGTAGATATAGCTAACATAATACTGTAGATATAGTAATA
>NW_019943469.1:203948-216328 GCF_002910315.2 Salvelinus sp. IW2-2015 | reverse complement strand
AGCACTGTAGATATAGCTAACAGCACTGTAGATATAGCTAACAGCACTGTAGATATAGCTAACAGCACTTGTAAGATATTAAATAAAGCACTGTAGATATAGCTAACAGCACTGTAGATATAGATAACAGCACTGTAGATTATAGCTACAGCACTGTAGATATAGCTAACAGCACTGTAGATATAGCTAAGGTGTAAACGTTGAGATAACTTAGCCAGGCTGGAAGGAAGCCTGTCACATATACTCCAGCCTGATGGACGGAGAGGAGAAGAGGGGAGAGATAGAGACAAGAAGGGAGACAGAGAAGAGACAGAATGGAGACAGAAGAGACAGAGATGGAGACAGAGAGAGACAGAGAGAGAGAGAGAGAGAGAGATAAGGAGAGAAACATCCGGATCTTAAATGCAAACATCACTGTGGCTGAGTGTGGTGTGTGTGTGTGTGTGTGTGTGTGTGTGTGTGTGTGTGGTGTGTGTGTGTGTGTGTGTGTGTGTGTGTTGTGTGTGTGTGTGTGTGTGTGTTGTGTGTGTGTCCCTGTCTGAAACGTCAGGTAGCAAAGGGTGTTTAGCAGTAAGTCTGAGCCCTGGATAGAGAGAGGATGAATGGAGAGAGGAGAGAAATGATAGAGAGGGACAGAGAGGAGAGGAAGAGAGAGGGGATGAGAGGAAAGAGAGAGGGATGAGAGAAAGAGAGGGGGATAGAGAGGAGAGGAGAGGGATAGAGAGGAGAGGAAAGAGAGAGGGATAGAGAGGAGAGAAAGAGAAAGGGATGGGAGGAAAGAGAGGGATAGAGAGGAGAGGAATGAGAGAGGGATAGAGAGAAAGAGAGAGGATAGAGAGGAGAGGAATGAGAGAGGGGGATAGAGAGGAAAGAGAGAGGGATAGCGAGGAGAGGAATGAGAGAGGGATAAAGAAGGAGAGGAATGAGAGAGGGGATAGAGAGGAAAGAGAGAGGGATAAGAGTAGAGGAATGAGAGAGGGGATAAAGAGGAGAGGAATGAGAGAGGGGGATAGAGAGGAAAAGAGAGGGATTAAAGAGGAGAGGAATGAGAGAGGGGGATAGAGAGGAAAGAGAGGGATAGCGAGGAGAGGAAATGAGAGAGGATAAAGAGGAGAGGAATGAGAGAGGGGGATAGAGAGGAAAGAGAAGGGATAGCGAGGTAGAGGAATGAGAGAGGGATAAAGAGGAGAGGAATGAGAGAGGGGATAGAGAGGAAAGAGAGAGGATAGCGAGTAGAGGAATGAGAGAGGGATAAAGAGGAGAGGAATGTGGCAGGGACTGGGAGACTAGTCAGGATCGAGGGAAAGAAGAACAGAGCAAAATACAGAGAGATCCTTGATGAAAACCTGAGGTCCTGAGAAGGTTCACCTTTCAACAGGTGAAGGTTCACCTTTCAACAGGATAACGACCCTCAGCACACAGCCAAGACAACGCAGGAGTGGCTTTGGGACAAGTCTCTGAATGTCCTTGAGTGACAGAGCCAGTGACAGAGCCAGAGCCCAGACTTGAACCCGATCGAACATCTCTGGAGAGACCTGAAAATAGCTGTGCAGCGACGCTCCCCATCCAACCTGACAGAGCTTGAGAGGATCTGCAGAGAAGAATGGGCGAAACTCCGCCAAATACAGGTGTGCCAAGCTTGTAGTGTCATACCCAAGAAGACTCAAGGCTGTAATTGCTGCCAAAGGTGCTTCAACAAAGTACTGAGTAAAGAGTCTGAATACAAATGTAAATGTGATATTTCATTTATTTATTTTTTATACATTTGCAAAAAAATCTAAAAAACTGTTTTTGCTTTGGAATTACGTGGTATTTTGTGTAGATTGATGAGGTCATTTTTTGTTTATCAATTTTAGAATAAGGCTGTAACGTAACAAAATATGGAAAAAGTCAAGGGGTCTGAATACTTTCTGAATGCACTGTGTATATATATAGATATATAAACCTTCACTAAAAGGTGCTTAATTCAGAGTGGGGCTCTTGGTTTCATCCAAATGGCAGTCCATTCCCTATACCGTGTAGTGTACTTCTTTTAACCATGGCCTATAGGCTTTGGCAAAAGTATTGCACTATATAGGGAATCGGTTGCCATTTGGGACGCAACTTATGGCTCTTGTACAGTAACCCCTAGTAACAGTAGAAGGTGATATCTATTTAGTGTTGTGGGATGTTTTACAGAGTAGTGCAGAAGTTAGTGTCTACCCATAAGCACTTTCCTCAACTTATTTTCTCTCTCCTCTTTCTTCCCTCTTCCCCGCGGGACTGTTTTCTCTTCTGCTTCGTTCTTTCCTTCCGTTCCTCTTCAGCGGAGGTGTCTCGCTACCATAGTTACCTGCGGTTGCCGTGGGAATAGCAGCTGTCTGTCAGTCACGCTCCTGTTGTCAGGCTATCGTCAAGGGGTAGTTGACAGATGAAAGTTTTGATTATGAAGATCATTATTTGAACGTTTATTTATTTATTAGTTTATTTATTTATCAGGGTTTGTCTGGTTGAAATGAAAACAATAAACATTTTAAACTTAAGAAAAATGTTCACTCAGCCTCTCTCTCTCTCTCTCTCTCTCTCTCTCTTTCTGTATCTCTCTCTCTCTCTTTCTGTATCTCTCTCTCTCTCTTTCTGTATCTCTCTCTCTCTCTCTCCTCTCTCTCTCTCTCTCTCTTTCCTGTCTATCACTCTCTCTCTCTCTTTTCTGTCTCTCACTCTCCTCTCTCTCTCTCTCTCTGCTCTCTCTCTCTTCTTCTCTCTCTCTCTCTCTCTTTCTCTCTCTCTCTTTCTGTCTCTTCTCTCTTTCTTTCTCTCCCTCTCTCTCTCACACTCTCCTCTCTCTCTCTCTCTATGCTGTTCAGTAGATGTGATAGATCATTGAAATATAAACACACGAGTCGTCTGTTGAGTTGGTACCTCAAACAAAGTTTTAATTCAGCTTGGAGAAAAATAAAGACAAATGTTTGGTCTTTCTGAACAACGCTTTGACCTTGTTTTCTGAAAAGTACGTCTGTAGTCACAAAATGGAATTATGGAAGACACACACACACACACACACACACACACACACACACACACACCACACACACACACACACAACACACACCACACACACACAACACACACACACACACACACACACCAGTAATAGACAAAGATATGCACACAGTCCAGATGTAGTTTCTTATGCTGTTTTGTTCTCTGTAGTTCTCTCTTGTCTTAACACCTTAAATAACATTTTCCACAGGAACTTCTTCAATCAATAAAGAGATATATAACATCTATTTTTTTTATTACATTTTTTTTTTTAATATTAGAATGAAACATCCATAAATCCATATCACTTTTGTGAAGTATTTTTTAAGAAAAGGAATATATAAACTACGATCAACACAAACAGAACCAAGGAGTCTGCAAAGCAACGAGATAGGGAGGGGAACCAATCAGTAGAAAGAAAGACTGACATGTGACTGGTAGGGGGCAATACACAGTGGCGTGATGCTATACATGTACTGTCTATATCATCATCAGTGGGAAAGTACCTAATTGTCATACTTGAGTCAAAGTAAAGATACTTTAATAGAAAATGACTCAAGAAAAAAGTGAAAGTCACCACTTATATTACTTATTGATGAAAAGTCTTAAATATTTGTTTTTAAAAATATAGCTTATATCCAAAAGTCCAAAGTTATAAATAATTTAAAAGGACCTACGCCATTGTTTTAAAATGAAGACCGGACTACATCGTGACCATTCTTCCCAGTGTTTCTTTCTTAAATATGTAGCGTTAGTATCGATACATGAGAAAACCTTTTCTACTTCTAATAGGAATATTCAATAGCAAATAGAGTCAGGTGAAGACGTTGGTGTTGTTTTTTAGCCTCAAGTCAGATCATGATGGCGAAGAAATGGATGTTAGCCCTTTTTATTGGTTCATCGTGGGATGGACCAGGGAGAGATATCTAAACATGTTAGTGAGTACAGAATCAGAGGCTGGGTGTCCCATTGTTTAGGCAGTAGTCATGGTGCAAGCGGATGTGCCTGTGTTGTGAGTCAGATCAGAGGGCTAGGGATGGCCAGGGATGTCTCTGTGTTTAGTGAGTCAGATCAGAGGCAGTAGGGATGGCCAGGGATGTTCTCTGTTTAGTGAGTCGATCAGAGGCAGTAGGGATGGCCAGGGATGTTCTCTGTTTAGTGTGAGTCAGATCAGAGGCAGTAGGGATGGCCAGGGATGTTCTCTGTTTAGTGAGTCAGATCAGAGGCAGTAGGGATGGCCAGGGATGTTCTCTGTTAGTGAGTCAGATACAGAGGCAGTAGGGAGTGGCCAGGATGCTCTGTCTCTGTTTAGTGCAGATTCCAGAGATGGATTTCCAGTAGTCGTTATTGTGTTTAGGATTGGAGTGTCCAGATCCAATAGCTGAGCGTCACGGATTCAGAGGCAGTAGAGATGACCAGGGATGTTCTCTGTAGTGTGTTGAATTGGACCATTTTCCTGTCCTGCTAAGCATTCAAAATGGTGTCAGGAATAATGTATGGAGTAAAAAAGTACACTATTTTCTTAGGAATGTAGTGAGAGTAAGAGTTGGTAATAGTATAAGTAAAGGTATAGATACCCCAAAGTAGTACTTAAATAAGTCTTTAAACGTTTTATTTTTACTTAAGTACTTTACATAACTGGGCATACACACACAACAACACACAAAGGGAATGGGCTTACTGATAAGGGCAACACAGACACAGACAAAAACTAAAACAGACTTAATACTCAAACCACCAACAAAAAATACAATGAAAATAAACTAACAAAAAACAACAAAAACAAGCTGGATACTGTACCTAACAGTATAGATTTATTAAAAAATAATCCCTTACTAACAAAAACAGCCCAACCCAGTTCATGATTGAGTGTGTTGAGTAAGTGTATTGTACTGTAAGTGTGTAAAAGTGTGTCTGTCTGTCCGTGAGCGTGTGTGTGTATATGTATTTGTGTGTGTGTGTGTGTGTGTGTATGTATATGTATTGTGTGTGTGTGTGTGGTGTATGTATATTTTTGTGTGTGGTGTGTGTTGTGTGTGTGTGTGTGTGTGTGTGTGTGTGTGTGTGTGTGTGTGATGTTGTGTGTGTGTGTGTGTGTGTGTGTGTGTGTGTGTGTGTGTCTACTGCTTGTCGACAGGTCGTGTCGTCGACTACATCACTTGTGGATTCTCCCAGCAGCGATCTATTGGTTCTATGTGGAGCCATCCAAGAGACACACGAATACATATCACACATTACACGCAACATCACACACACAGGCATCACACACACAGACCATCACGCACGACACACACACTGCATACGCAGCACAAACAACACATCACCACCCAGACGATGACAGACACCGACACACATCGAGATGTACATACACCCATCTAGTACCGGGTCGGACCCCCGTTGTACTCCTAACACCGGGCCCAAATCCTTACTGCCATCAGCATGACCAACAGGAACGGGATCCATCGGACCAGGCCATGTTTTCCACTCCTCAGTTGTCCAGTGTTGGGGTTATGGCGACTGGAGCCGCTTCTTATGGTTTCTATCTGATATCAGTGGAACCCGGTCTGGTGGTCTGCTGCAACAGCCCGTCCATGAAGGACCGATGAGTTGTGCGTCCCGAGATGCCGTTCTGCACACTACTGTTGTTCTGCCCCGTTATGTGTCTGTTTTGTGGACTTCCTGTTAGTTTGTTCCATTCTCCTTTGACCTCTCTTCATCAAAGATGTTTTCACCAGGAACACTGCTGACTGATGTTAGTTTGTTCCATTCTATTTTGACCTCTCCATCAACAATGTTTTCACAGGAACACTGCTGACTGGATGTTAGTTTGTTCTATTCACCTTTGACCTCTCTCATCACAAGATGTTTTCCCCACAGAACACTGCTGACTTCCTGTTAGTTTGTTCCATTCACCTTTGACCTCTCTCATCACAAAGATGTTTTCACCCACAGGAACACTGCTGCTGGATGTTAGTTTGTTCCATTCACCTTTGACCTCTCTCATCCAAAGATGTTTTCACCCACAGGAACGCTGCTGACTGGATGTTAGTTTGTTGCACCATCTCTGTAAAGACACTGTGGTGCGTGAAAAGCCCAGGAGGCCGTTTCTTGAGACACTGGATCAGGCGCCCTATACCACGCTCAGAACGTTTAGGTCCCGGTCCACCCATTCTAACGTCCAATTCAACAGTAACTGAATGTCTCGATATTTGCCTGTTGATGCCTGGTTTACAAGCCACACGGCCACGCGTGACTCACTGTCTGTAGGAGCCATCCATCCACCCATTCTAACGTCCAATCCAACAGTAACTGAATGTCTCGATGCCTGTCTGCCTGATTTACATAGCGAGCCACGGCCACGTGACTCACTGTCTGTAGGAGCCATCCATCCACCCATTCTAACGTCCAATCCAACAGTAACTGAATGTCTCGATGCCTTTCTGCCTGATTTACATAGCGAGCCACGGCCACGTGACTCACTGTCTGTGAGCCATCCATTTTTGTGAACGGGGTGGTGTACCTAATAAACTGTCCGGTGAGTGTACTATTAACTGTCCGGATGTGCTAAAGTCTAACTCCACTTCTGATCAGTTAGGTTGATAATCCTTTCCACAGGTCTGTGTGAGTGTGAGTGTGTGTGAGTGTGAGTGTGTGTGGTGTGTGTGTGTGTTTGCGTGGGTGTGTGGTTTGCGTGAGTTTGGTGAGTGTGTGTTTGCGTGAGTGAGTGTCTTCGTGGAGTTGCTCACAGCGACCACATACAAAGACATCACACCCACGTACTCACAGACGCTCACCACCAACACACACACCACACACACACACCACCACACACACACACCACACACACACACACACACACACACCACACACACACACACACACACACACACACACACACACACATGTACTCACAGCCACTGACAGACAGGCTCGCAACACAACACCACACACACACACACACACACACACACACACACACACACACCACACACACACACACCACACACACACCACACTGACAGACAGGCTCACACACACAAACACACACAACACACACACACATCCCGAACCAACAACAGACAGAGTGATAAGGAGACAATAGCTCTCTGAGATCGTTGCTAAGCAACAAAGGGACTAAAAATATTATCTACGCACGTTCTCTCCATTTCTACACACAGACACACACAGACACACACAGACACACACAGACACACACACCGACACACACACACACACAGACACACACAGACAGACACACAGACACACACATACACACACAGACACACAAACACACAGAAACAAACACACAGACACACAACACACAGACACACACAGACACACACACAGACACAGACACAACCACAGACACCAGACACAGACACAGACACACAGACACAGACACACCACGACACACACAGACACAACACACAGACACACAAACACACAGACACACACAGACACACAGACACAGACAGACACAGACACACAGACACACACATACACACACAAACACACAGACACACATACACAGCACAACACACAGACACACAGACACAGAACAAAACACAGACACACACAGACACACACAGACACTCAAACCCACCCAACACACACAGACACACACGCTGCTCAGAAAACTTAAGATTTTTTTATAGTGAAATGTAGAGATACATCTGTCTCTGTCTCAACTCGTATCTCTGTTTCATCACCAACCCATTATGTTCTGCGTCTCTCTCTCTGTCTCTGTGTATTCTCTCTGTCTCTCTCTCTATCTCTCTCTATCTCCGTGTCTCTCTCTCTATCTCCATCTGTCTCTCTCTCTCTCTCTCTGCTCTCTTATCTCTCTGTCTCTCTCTCTGTCTCTTCTGTCTCGTTCTCTTGTGTCTCTTCTGTCTGTCTCTGTCTCCTGTCTCTCTCTCTGTTCTCTCCCTTCTCTCTCTCTCTCTCTCTCTCTCTCTGTCTCCCTGTCTATTTGTCTCTCTGTATCCTGTCTCTCTGTATCCCTGTCTCTCTGTCTCCTTCCTTACAACCAGAATCTGTTTTGACATTCCACAAAGTTAGAACTGAACAAAGTTATTATCATGGAGAATAAATGTAACTTTTCAACTCCTGACATGGAACTGAATTGATTCCCCAAACCTGGTTCTCTGCGGATGCTGCTGGGCTGCTCTGGTCTGAGCAGGCCTTTGCTGAGCGGTCTGATCTGGCTGGCTGATCTGAGCTGGGCTGAGCTAAGCTGGGTGAGTTGGCTGGGCTGGGCTGAGTTGGTCTGGGCTGGACTGAGTTGGTCTGGGCTGGTCTGGGCTGAGCTGATCTAGCTGGGCTAGAGCTGGGCTGAGCTGGTCTGGGCTGATCTAAGCTGAGGTTGGTCTGGGCTTAGCTGAGCTGGTCTGGTCTGGGCTGAGTTGGTCTGGTCTGTCTGGTCTACTACAGAGATCTAAGTAGCATCTCTTTTTAAACATCCAGCTGTTAAACAATGTCAGTTGACTTGATATGAGGGTCCCAAAATACAAACAGCTACAAAACATTACAGCACAGCTACAAAACATACAAAACCAACACAATACACTCAGTGTTCCACCTTAGGGTTCTATTCAATCAAATCCACACAGCGGTTGTTTTAACTCTGTCATGGAACTGTGTTAGAGCTGTCACATCCACAAGCGGGTTGTTTTAACTCTGTCAGAGAGTGGAACTGTGTTAGAGCTGTCACATCACATCCAACAGCGGTTGTTTTAACTCTTCAGAAGGTTGAACTGTGTTAGAGCTGTCCACATCACATCCACACAGCGGTTGTTTTAACTCTGTCAGAGGTGGAACTGTGTTAGAGCTGTCACATCAATCCACACCGCGGTTGTTTTAACTCTGTCAGAGGTGGAACTGTGTTAGAGCTGTACATCACATCCAACACGCGGTTGTTTTTAACTCTGTCAGAGTGGAACTGTGTTAGAGCTGTCACATCACATCCACAAGCGGCTCCCAGGATTATACCTTGAAGGGTACGTTGGATTATACCTGAAGGGTACGTTGCCATTGGCTACACAGAGTCGCATTAGACAAATCCCATGCAGGCTTTTTTTCAAGTTCAAACACTGGAATGTGAGATGTAATATACACCTCGATTAGCTGAGCGTGGTTAGGCTGAGCGTCGTAGGCTGAGCGTGATTAGGCTGAGCGTTGTTAGGCTGAGCGTTGTTAGGCCTGAGCGTTGTTAGGGTGAGCGTTTAGGCTGAGCGTGGTTAGGCTGAGCGTGGTTGACTGAGCGTCGTTAGGCGTGGTAGCGTCGGGCGGAGAGGTCGTTAGGCTGAGCGTCGTTAGGCTGAGCGTCGTTTAGTGAGCTGGCGTGCGCTAGGCTGAGGCGTGTTTAGGCCTGAGCGTCGCTAGGCTGAGCGTCGCTAGGCTGAGCGTCGTTAGGCTGAGCGTCGTTAGGCCTGAGCGTCATTTCTACTATTTTCTTGTTCTGAACTTCTAACTCGAGTGGACGGTGACATGAAAGAGCAGCTACGCAGTTTGAGCTAAGACTCCAACGCAGTTACACCTCCGACAACGCCGTTAACCAACGCAGTTACACCTCCGACAAAGCAGTTACACCTCCGACAACGCAGTTACACCTCCGACACCGCAGTTACACCTCCGACAACGCAGTCACACCTCCGACACCGCAGTTACACCTCCGACAACGCAGTCACACCTCCGACACCGCAGTTACACCTCCGACACCGCAGTTACACCTCCGACAACGCAGTCACACCTCCGACACCACAGTTACCACCTCCGACAACGCAGTTACATCCACAACGCGTTACATTCGACACCGCAGTTACATCTCCGACACCGCAGTTGCACCTCCGACACCGCAGTTACACCTCCGACAACGCAGTACACCCCGACACAGTTACACCTCCGACACACAGTTACACTCCGAAACACAGTTACACCTCCCGACACACAGTTGCACCTCCGACACCTCAGTTGCCCTCCGACACCGCAGTTACACCCTCCCAGACACGCTCCCGACACCGCAGTTACACCTCCGACAACGCAGTTACACCTCCGACACCGCAGTTACACCTCCGACAACGCAGTTACACCTCCGACAACGCAGTCACACCTCCGACACCTCAGTTACACCTCCGACACCACAGTTACACCCCCGACACCGCAGTTACACCTCCGACACCGCAGTTACACCTCCGACACCACAGTTACACCTCCGACACCACAGTTACACCTCCGACACCACAGTTACACCTCCGACACCACAGTTACACCTCCGACACCGCAGTTTACACCTCGCGACACCGCAGTTACACCTCCGACACCGCAGTTACACCTCCGACACCGCAGTTACCCTCACGACCCGCAGTTACACCTCCGACACCCAGTTACACCTCCGACACCGCAGTTACACCTCCGACACCACAGTTACACCTCCGACACCACAGTTACACCTCCGACACCGCGAAGACATCAGCTATGCGGGTGTCGGCTATCGCCGGTTAACCCATGATCTGATTGAACCTTAGTCTCAACGTTTCTAACCTTGGCAAGGAATGTTGGTAGTCGTCAGATATTTTATGAAATATTTCCCCATTAAATTCCCCATACTATGTTAACACTGATCTTTGTAACACCTTATTAGCTAGAATTTTCAAAGGACAGACTGAGCTGTGATGTCATATTCAGGGATGGACTACGCTGTGATGTCATATTCAGGGACGGACTACGCTGTGATGTCATAGTCAGGGACGGACTAAGCTGTGATGTCATATTCAGGGACGGACTACGCTGTGATGTCATATTCAAGGGACTGACTGAGCTGTGACGTCATATTCAGAGGACGGAGCTGGGATTTAATATTCAGGGGACTGACTGTGTGTTGTGTCACAGTGTGGTTGTATTAGCATGACAACATAGTTAGTTAGTTGGTTGGTTGGTCCTTGGTTTAGTTTAATAGCTGTACAACAGATAGAGAGGATGGGTGCATCCCAATAATATATCCTTCCTCCTGAAGTGTACACTCGTTCACTACTTCCGAAAATCTAAAATCATTGGATCGGTGTAGGCATTTCATACCATATTTCCTATACCAGACATTTATATTCAAATCAGTGAAGGAAAGTGAACAAGTGCACACTTTGGGAGGAAGGAGAGAACTGTGTGCTCCATAGAGTTGCACTAGAGAGCTCATCTACTATATATTTTCCAGTGCGCCCTCTATCCAACTCTATGGTCTCCTCTCATTGAGACTGAAACCAAGAGGGCATGGTCCATAGTCTTTACACCAGCCTTATACATGTCTGTATTCAGCATAAAACCCATAGTTTCTTTGTTTGTTTATTTTTTAAGACAAACATCGGAAATGTCTCTTATACGATACACAGTTAGAAACAATAGATCAATCATCATCATCGTCATGATTATCCTCAAATTTCATTGGTCCAAATTAAGTTTGTCAGTTTGGTCCACGCTCCTTTCTGTTTCCGTTTACCTGATATCCTGTTTGGGCATTACGTCATTTCCTGCTTGATCGTAATGGTTGGAACCAGGGATGGAATTGAAGGATTTTTTGGCACTGGTCAGCCGGACTAGTAGACATTGGTAGCCTGGGTTCAAAATCAATACCACGCAATATTTGAAAAGACAAAATGTCACTAGTCGGTGGGCTAGTTGGTCACATTTTCTACTAACAGGCTAGTTTAATCTTGTTTCTTTTATATCCAACAATAGTATATATATTTTTTAAGTATTTTAATATATTTCATATTCAACATTTTCTTTATTGCAAAGTCCAATTATTATTACGTACAGTTCTTTCATAATCAATTATAGTCTTTTAAAATCATCTTCTCTCAATTCCAATGTTTTTAACATACTGTGCCATTTCTTCATTATAATCATCATTTTCATTATTTTCTTTACAATTTCGCAAAATAACAACATCTACACACTACACCGTCGAAAAGTGGGAGGGGCAAGGTCTTCCTTAGGGATCAAGGTGACTTGGGATTGGCTCAACAGGAGCGAGGGTGGCGGGGAAAGAGGTGTGGTCTAACGTCCTCTACTAGCCTATCACTTTAAGACAATATTAAGACGTTTACAGTCTATTGGAGAATAAGGCTGGGCGGAGCGAGCGAGGGAGGGAAAGAGAAAAAGGAGGAGAGTCGTAAAGCGGGGGGTAGAAAGGGTTGAAGTGTCTGATATAACCTTTACCTGTTGGACAAGTAAGGACGACAGCAGGGGATTTTAGAGGCTTTCACTGAGATGGGGAAAGGGAGAGTACTGACTCTAGTGTTAGATGGGGAAAGGGAGAATACTGACTCTATTGTTAGATGGGGAAAGGGAGAATACTGACTCTA
>NW_019943469.1:195660-199869 GCF_002910315.2 Salvelinus sp. IW2-2015 | reverse complement strand
TCTATTTGTTAGATGGGAAAGGGAAAATACTGAATCTATTGTTAGATGGGGAAAGGGAAAATACTGACTCTATTTTTAGATGGGGAAAGGGAGAATACTGACTCTATTGTTAGATGGGAAAGGGAAAATACTGACTCTATTGTTAAGATGGGGAAAGGGAGAGTACTGACTCTATTGTTAGATGGGGAAAGGGGAGTACTGACTCTATTGTTAGATGGGGAAAGGGAGAGTACTGACTCTAGTGTTGATGGGAAAGGGAGAATACTGACTCTATTGTTAGATGGGGAAAGGGAAATATGACTCTATTGTTAGATGGGGAAAGGGAGAATACTGACTCTATTGTTAGATGGGGAAAGGGAGAGTACTGACTCTAGTGTTAGATGGGGAAAGGGAGATATACTGACTCTTTGTTAGATGGGGGGAAAATATGAAATACTCTATTTTTTGTTAGATGGGGAAAGGGAAAATACTGACTCTATTGTTAGATGGGGAAAGGGAGAGTACTGACTCTATTGTTTAGATGGGGAAGGGAGAGTAGGACTCTAGTTGTTAGATGGGGAAAGGGAGAATACTGACTCTATTGTTAGATGGGGAAAAGGGAGAGTACTGCTCTAGTGTTAGATGGGGAAAGGGAGAAATACATGACTCTATTGTTAGATGGGGAAGGGAGAGTACTGACTCTAGTGTTAGATGGGGAAAGGGAGAATACTGACTCTATTGTTAGATGGGGAAAGGGAAATACTGACTCTATTGTTAGATGGGGAAAGGGAGAATACTGACTCTATTGTTAGATGGGGAAAGGGAGAATACTGACTCTATTGTTAGATGGGGAAAGGGAAATACTGACTCTATTGTTAGATGGGGAAAGGGAGAAATACTGCTCTATTGTTTAGATGGGGAAAGGGAAAATACTGACTCTATTGTTAGATGGGGAAGGGAAAATACTGACTCTATTGTTAGATGGGAAAGGGAGAATACTGACTCTATTTGTTAGATGGGGAAAGGGAATACTGACTCTAGTGTTAGATGGGAAAGGGAGAATACTGCTCTAGTGTTAGATGGGGAAAGGGAGAGTACTGACTATTGTTAGATGGGGAAAGGGGGAATACTGACTCTATTGTTTAGATGGGGAAAGGGAGAGTACTGACTCTAGTGTTGATTGGGGGAAAGGGAGAGTACTGACTCTATTGTTAGATGGGGAAGGGAGAGTACTGACTCTATTGTTAGATGGGGAAAGGGAGAAATACTGACTCTATTGTTAGATGGGGAAAGGGAGAATACTGACTCTATTGTTAGATGGGAAAGGGAGAGGTACTGACTATTGTTAGATGGGGAAGGGGGAATACTGACTCTATTGTTAGATGGGGAAGGGAGAGTACTGACTCTATTGTTAGATGGGGAAAGGGAGAATACTGACTCTATTGTTAGATGGGAAAGGGAGAGTACTGCCTCTATTTGTTAGTGGGAAAGGGAGAGTACTGACTCTATTGTTAGATGGGGGAAGAGGGAGATACTGACTCTAGTGTTAGATGGGGAGGGAGAGTACTGACTCTATTGTTAGATGGGAAAGGGAGAGTACTGACTCTATTGTTAGATGGGGAAAGGGAGGTACTGACTCTATTGTTTAGATGGGGAAAGGGAGAATACTGACTCTATTGTTAGTGGGAAAGGGAGAGTACTGACTCTAGTGTTAGATGGGGAAAGGGAGAGTACTGACTATATTGTTAGATGGGGAAGGGAGATACTGACTTATTGTTAAATGGGGAAGGGAGAATACTGACTCTATTGTTAGATGGGAAAGGGAGATACTGACTCTATTGTTAGATGGGGAAATGGGAGAATACTGACTCTATTGTTAGATGGGGAAAGGGAGAATACTGACTCTAGTGTTAGATGGGGGAAAGGGAGAGTACTGACTCTAGTGTTAGATGGGGGAAAGGGAGAATACTGACTCTATTGTTAGATGGGAAAGGGAGAATACTGACTCTAGTGTTAGATGGGGAAAGGGAGAATACTGACTCTATTGTTAGATGGGGAAAGGGAGAGTACTGACTCTAGTGTTAGATGGGGAAAGGGAGAATACTGACTCTATTGTTAGATGGGGAAAGGGGAATACTGACTCTATTGTTAGATGGGGAAAGGAGAGTACTGACTCTATTGTTAGATGGGGAAAGGGAGAATACTGACTCTATTGTTAGATGGGAAGGAGAGTACTGACTATATTGTTAGATGGGGGAAAGGGAGAGTACTGACTCTATTGTTAGATGGGGAAAGGGAGAGTACTGACTATATTGTTAGATGGGGAAAGGAGAATACTGCTCTATTGTTAGATGGGGAAGGGAGAGTACTGACTCTAGTGTTAGATGGGGAAAGGGAGAGTACTGACTCTATTGTTAGATGGGGGAAAGGGAGAGTACTGACTCTAGTGTTAGATGGGGGAAAGGGAGAATCCTGACTCTAGTGTTAGATGGGGAAAGGGAGAGTACTGACTCTATTGTTAGATGGGAAAGGGAGAGTACTGACTCTATTGTTAGATGGGGAAGGGAGAGTACTGACTTCTATGTGTTAGATGGGGAAGGGAGAATACTGACTCTATTGTTAGATGGGGAAGGGAGAGTACTGACTCTAGTGTTAGATGGGGAAAGGGAGAGTACTGACTATATTGTTAGATGGGGAAAGGGAGAATACTGACTTTATTGTTAAATGGGGAAAGGGAGAATACTGACTCTATTGTTAGATGGGGAAAGGGAGATACTGATCTATTGTTAGATGGGGAAGGGAGAATACTGACTCTATTGTTAGATGGGGAAAGGGAGAATACTGCTCTAGTGTTAGATGGGGAAAGGGAGAGTACTGACTCTAGTGTTAGAATGGGGGAAAGGGAGAATACTGACTCTATTGTTAGATGGGAAAGGGAAGATACTGACTCTAGTGTTAGATGGGGGAAAAGGGAGAATACTGGACTCTATTGTTAGATGGGAAGGGAGAGTACTGACTCTATGTTTAGATGGGGAAGGGAGAATACTGACTCTATTGTTAGATGGGGAAAGGGAGAATACTGACTCTATTGTTAGATGGGGAAAGGGAGAGTACTGACTCTATTGTTAGATGGGTATTGTTAGATGGGGGAAAGGGAGAGTACTGACTCTATTGTTAGATGGGGAAAGGGAGAGTACTGACTATATTGTTAGATGGGGAAAGGGAGAATACTGACTCTATTGTTAGATGGGGGAAAGGGAGAGTACTGACTCTAGTGTTAGATGGGGGAAAGGGAGAGTACTGACTCTATTGTTAGATGGGGGAAAGGGAGAGTACTGACTCTAGTGTTAGATGGGGGAAAGGGAGAATACTGAATCTATTGTTAGATGGGGAAAAGGGAGAGTTGTTGCACTGTAGGTTTATCTTTCTGTCTGTCCCTCATCCCCATGTCCATGTTAGTTCTTTCCAACATGTCCACTCTGCCTCCCTCCCCACTGGCGCAGACGTCAATTCAACTACTTTTCCTTTACATTTGGCTGAGTTCAACAACAAAAATGTCCCCACGACATTGGATTTAAGTTGCAAATCCAATCAGTTTCCCACGTTGATTAAACGTCGTTACGCTTAATCTTTGTTGTTGTCGTGGAAACAATGTTGATTCAACCGTTTTTTTTGCCGAGTGGGTTTCCTTTTGTTCCCTCCCTGTGTCTATTCCTCCTCTCTGTCTCCCCCAACTCACCCCTCCATCCTTCCCTCACCCCTCCATCTCTCTCTCTCTCTCTAGAACCCAGGCATGTGGCAGTATGCCTCCAGTGATGACAGTAATATATAGATCAGCCACATGAATAAGAAGACCAGTGACGTGATGATCTTGGTAGTCCTCGGCCCTCCCAGCTCCCCGCCTGCCACTGACGCTCGCCGTCGGTAGAGGAGGATCATCACGCATATGCACGCCATCACCGTGAAGAGCGTGACGGAGAACGCCAGCGAGCCCGGGTCGACGCGAAACACCTGGCCTTTGGAACGCCAGAACACGGCGGCGATGGTCCACGCCACTCCGATCCCAAGGAAGACGTTCACGGCGTTGCTACCGGTTACGTTGCCGATGGAAGCGTCGGCGTACTGGTCCTGGATGGCGGCCACCTTACTGGCAAAGGTGTCTGGGTAATGGTGGAGAGGGAGAAGAGAAGAAATTGCAGAAAGAGAAGAGAGAGGGAGGGGGGAAGAAGA
>NW_019943469.1:189061-194013 GCF_002910315.2 Salvelinus sp. IW2-2015 | reverse complement strand
CGTGTGTGTGGGGGCGGGGCTGTGTGTGTGCGGGGGGGGCTGTGTGTGGTGGGGGCTGTCTGTGTTAGGGGGGGGCTGTGTGTGTGCGGGGGGGAGCTGCGGTGTGTGGGGGGGGGGGCTTTGTGTGGTGGTGTGTGTGTTTGTGTGTGTAACCTACCTGGTACAGAGGTCCCTAGTGCTACAAACACCACGGCAGTGACAGAGTCCTTCAGACCCACAGTACAGCCAAAGGCAGAGGCCAGGTCTCCTGTTACAGCCGTCAGAACTCCTAGCAGGTACACAAAAAACACATTACGACAGACAGTAAGATTCCTTCCTCGCCAGCCCACACTGGTAATCAACCTTTAATCGTTTGCTTCGCCACACGTTACCATCCCGCTTGACAACGTCTTAGCTAGCAGGTTGATGACGCGGATAGTGGTATTTCAAGCTGAGTTGACCAATCCCTGGTTACACATGAATTTCATGTTGCCTATTAGGGGAGATGAACAGCGCAGCCATTCCAGTACTCTGTAGGGTCAGGGGTCAGGGGTTAGGGGTTAGGGTTACCTACCGATGAGACTGATGGAGACGATGAAGCAGGCCCAGCCATTCCAGTACTCTGTCGGAGGGACAAAGGCAAACAGAACTTTCCAGAAGACGGTGAGAAAGTGCATGATGTAGTCAAAACAGGATGGGAGACGCTCTTCACCACTCTCCTCATCATCATCATCACCTGGAGAGAAAGAGATGGAGTCTTACTCTATTTAAATAACTCTTTTGTGTGTCTAATATTAACTGTTTCACTTGCTTTGGCAATGTTAACATATGTTTCCTATGCCAATAAAGCCCCTTGAATTTAAATTGAATCGAATTGAGGGAGAGCGAGAGAGAGAAAAGGGGATAGATGCAGGGGGAAAGGGGAGAGAGCGTGAGAGAAATGGGATAGATGCAGGGGGAAAGGGGAGAGAGCGAGAGAGAGAAATGGGATAGATGCAGGGGGAAAGGGGAGAGAGCGAGAGAGAGAAATGGGATAGATGCAGGGGGAAAGGGGAGGGGGGCAGGGAGAACCAGAGAGTTTGGGTTCTAATTCTGTTCAGTCGGTACGATATGAATTCTGAAGACAGAAAGTGAAATGACGTGAACAGGATGTGACATCACGCAGAGAGGAAGTAAGGTAGGTACCTGCGCTGACGGTTACGGCCGAGACAAACTGCTCCCTCCAGCTGCAGCTTCCCACCACCAACGCTAGATTAGTCTTCTTGATCAGCTTATCTACTGTGTTCTACACACACACACACACAACACACACACACACACACACACACACACACACACACACAACACACACACACACACACACACACACACACACACACACACACACACACACACACACAATAGGACCCCCCCCCCCCCCCACACACACACACAACACCACACAGACACAATAGAGACCCACACACACACACAACAACCACACACACACAATAGAGACCCCCCCCCCACAACACCCCACACCACACACACAACATCCACACACACACACACACATACACCACACACACACACACACACAAACACAGTCAGTTAATACACAATCACACACACGGCTAAATCTTAACTTGAGATTAGAGAAATCTTGGAGAAAATCCGTCATTGACATCAATGCCTGATTCAGGGCTCTACGCAATCTGCAATTCAATGGTAATGTTCCCTGCATTAGTGGAGACTGTATTTACGGTAAACGCCATGTGTCGGCTCCATCAGAAATGACCTTTACATTTCTATCAGACAATCAAATCAAAGGTTATTGGTCACATACACGTGTTTAGCAGAGGTTATCGCGGGGTGTAGTGAAACGCTTGCAATCTGTAGCGCTTCTAGCCATCCAGATTGAATAGAGCGCTCATGCTCGTGGATCTTAAAGGTAAGGATTTACAGCAACAACAAACAAAAACAACGGAGGGTTTGATTCAATCAGATCGGCTTTAGCCAACATCGGCATAGTGGTTGTTTTGAGGGTGTCGGAGGTGGAGATGCGTCAGAGCTGTCAAATCCACAAGCGGCTCCTGGAATTACACCTAAAGCAGACAATAATAATAATAATAAGTCATTTAATTAGTAAAGCGTTTTTTTTCTCAAACCGACAAATATTAATTTATGTACAAACAATCCAAGCTATATCCTGATGTCACCAGATCCAGAGGAGACTGCCATTGGCTGCATTAAGTCGCATTAAGAGAAATCCCATGCAGCCTTGTTTCACAAGCTCTAACACTGGCGTGTGATCTACACCTCCATTAGGCTGATAGAAATCCTCATTATTTAGTTTAAGGATTTTTTTCAATTTGAGCGTAATAACGTGTTATATAGCCTCCACCTTCTAGTTTTGAACGTTTAATAAGAGTGGGGCGGGGTGCGGCTTCGTGACAACGATCTGGAGCTGCTCACCGATTTGACAGCTCCAACTCCGACACCATCCGAACATCTGCTATTGCCGGTTAGCGCTCGATCTGATTGAGTCTAGGTCTGAGTTGATCTCAAGTTATGATTCAGCTTATTTAGTCAATACAGTGAGAAATAAGTTAGTCGTTTTTAAATGTGCTTATTAAAGAGGTTTTACACACCACACACCCCCATGCACTCGCGTACAGAAACACACAAGCATATTATTAATACAGAGACTGAAAGAGAGACTATACCTTCTTAGCTCTTCTCATAAGTGTATTCACCCCACACTACACACACACACACACAAATGATACACAAAATGAATACACAAAACATTCTAAAAGCTGTCTGAAGATAAAACACAAAAAGGTCTTGCCAACATTAGAAAAAGTTTAAGTTTACAAGTAATAAAACGCTACGTTAGCTGTTCCCATTACATAACCTGGCACATTTAGCCTTATGCTAACCTGACAAGGTGGCAGTGATGATTTCCTGTAAGAAATCCTGCATTTATCACGTGCAACTACGTCGATGATTTTAATTGGCCGATGCACATTTTGAGATGGATATATATATATTTTTTACAACTTTTTTCTTAAACTTTGTTTTTATGTTCGCCAGTATAGACCCAAGACAAATGTATAAAACAAATGCACAAAACAAATGCCCAAAACAAATGTACGAAACAAGTGCTAAAACAAGTGCCTAAAACAAACTAAAAGAGGACTCAAATGAACACAGACACACAGGTACCTTGAACTCGTACGACTCCTCGATGACCACCTCTATCCGTGTGTTTTCTCCCAGACTGGGACAGCCCATCTTGGCCACCTCGTCATCCGTCGGCTTGTTCTCATTGGAGTCTCCTAGGAAACGGGGAAATGACTGACAGGTCACGTGTGTGTGTGTGTGCGTGCGTGCGTGCGTGCGTGCTCAAGCGAGTATGTGTATGCGTTCACTAGCTAGCATCACTATCGCTGCATAATTAAATCACACCAACCTGTTATCAATAGCGCCTAGACACAAGCTACGCTAACACAACACTTGGCACTGCTGAGGGTTATCATTAGCCTCCAGACACAAGCTAAGCAGTATGTCAAACAAAATATCTCAACACTACATATCATTTCAGTCATATGTGACCTGTTTCAGGAAACTAGGCGTATGTCGCGGGTCACTACTACACAGGAGAGCCGTTTGAACGTAAACTTTTTTAATCAAAATGCGTTTTTTGGCAGAAATACCTTCTGGAACATGTGAACTTTAATTTGCCTTAATAACAAACATGTATATCATCTGTAAATACAAATAAAATGGTTAAATTACAAGCCCAGTTGGTTTAGCTCAGAAAAAGACAGAAACCTTTCCGTTAGCCATGATTGTCTAAGATAATGAGTGGGCTGGACATGCCGAGATATGAGTCTGGATTGGTCTGCCATATAGCAAGCTTCTGTCTATTTGAGCTGGTCAGTATGTCTAGGTAATCCTGTCTAACGCAGCTTTTTTTAAATTTTATTGTGTAGTAAAACTGCATAAACCTAATATCAAGTTAAAGTGTACTGTTAGCTAGCTAACATTACGTGTATGCTCTCCACTTTCTGGAGGACCGAGTTTTGAAATCAGTGGAATTAGAGTATGACAGCGAAAGAGATGGAGAAAACACCTGTCTCCGGATTCCATCTTCAAACTAAAGGGCAACCGTGGCATCCGACAGGAGACGTGCCCATCCATGATGTATACGGGTCAGATAGTCTAGCTAGCTACATTTTTAGATATGACATGTTTCTAATTTTGACAGAAAGTGGTCTCACTTCAAGTTAAAGCGTACTGTTAGCTAGCTATTGTTAGCTGGCTAGCTCGCTAGCTAACGTTATGCATATAATCTTATTCCTTGTATCTTAGACATATTGGCTTAACTAGTTATAGCCTAATGCTAACCCTAAAACTAACCCTGCCTCCTAACCCTAAAACTAATTCTAACCCTAACCTTAACCCTAAACCGCCTAGAAATAGCATTTGACCATTTGACCTAGCGGTTCTCATAAACCAACAAAAGGTCCCCAGTTGGTCAAATGTTTGTTTGTTTACTATTGGGGACTTCTCCCCACAAGAATAGTTAAACACGTCAACAGACACACATTTTCACTACTTTATTTGAATCCACCAATCAAAGGATCCAAACATTTCAAAGGTCCCTGTTTGCACGGCCCTCAAGGGTACGTAAAGCACCTCCTTCTCCAAACAGCGAGGCTGCCCACGACAGCTGAAACAGAGCAGTACCTCCTTCTCCAAACAGCGAGGCTGCCCACGACAGCTGAAACAGAGCAGCTGGTAGCCAATTTCTTTGCCCTAGTTTTTTTTTTCAGGCCCGCAATCTGTGTACATGGCTGAGACTGCCAAATATCAGTGCCACCAGCTTGCACCTACTGTACACCCGAGGCTGTCCAAGTGTGCCACAAGGGGCTGGTACTTAAGCAGCTTCTCGA
Organism: Salvelinus sp. IW2-2015; assembly: GCF_002910315.2. NCBI lineage: Eukaryota > Metazoa > Chordata > Actinopteri > Salmoniformes > Salmonidae > Salvelinus > Salvelinus sp. IW2-2015. The sequence continues at coordinate 189,094 of NW_019943469.1, read as the reverse complement.
CAACACACACACACACACACACACACACACACA
>NW_019943469.1:170619-187154 GCF_002910315.2 Salvelinus sp. IW2-2015 | reverse complement strand
ACGGCCTCTCAAGTAAGGGCGTAACGTAACAGCTACTCCTCCTTCTCCAGCAACAGCGACGGTGGCCCCAACGACGCTGAATAACATCAATGCAGTACCTCTCCTTTCTCCAACAGCCGCAGGCATTATGACCGCTCACGAACAGCCTGAAACAGAAGCAGTGGTACCAATTTCTTGTGCGTGCCCATCCGTCCCCTCTAGTTTTTTTTTCAGTCCGCGCAAATCTACTTCTGCTCATACCCTAGTGGACCAGCCAAGTTTTTAGTGTCCTGAAAGAGACGCATGTGCCCCAAATATATCTAGAGTTCGCTTCCACACCAGCTACTGCACCTTTCTGATACAACCCACACGAGGGCGGCTATGCCTTGCAAGTGTGCCACAAGGGCTCGGTACTAAGGACCAGCTTTACTCCCACAGCACACACACACACACACACCACCTACACACATAGAAATGACAGACACACAAGACACACAGACGCCACGACAGACCATATGGACGGCAGGCCATTGCACAATCCACACAAGTCCCACAAGACACCACACCCAGCTCACCACACAAACAAATCGCACACACAACACACACTCGCAATCCACACACACCACAGCACAGCTACACACACAACACAACACACCACACACACACCCCACACACACACACAACACACACACACTAACACACACAACACACACACCACGACACACACCACATACACACACACCACACACACACACTCCACCACACACTCACACAGTCACCACACACACTCACCACACCGTGTTTTGAGCCAGCATCCAGAAAGTTAGCGTGTTCCCCCCAGCTTCCATTGTGAAGGTCTGTCTTCTCACTAAGAGCCTCTCATCAATAATTCTTCACCTCGATTATCTTCTTGGAAGACAGAGAGGTAAAGAGAGAGAGACAGAAGATGAGGAGGAGAGGACAGAGAAGAAAGAGAGGAGAGGAGAGGAGAGCGAGAGAGATCGGAAGGATCATAAGGAGAAAGAAGAGCGAGAAGAGGGAGGGAAAAGGAGGAGGAGAGGAGGAGTACGGGAAGGAGGAGGAGGAGAGAGAGGGAAAAGGAGAGAGAGAGAAGGTGACTAGTGACACTATAATCGTGACAAGAGGAGAAAAATCCCCATTTAGAAACCATAACTATTCCAATAAAACCAATTAACAATCACCATTTAAAAACCATTATAAATCACATATTAAAACCATAAAAATCACCATGGAAACCATGAAAATTCACCATTTAAGACCATACAATCCCTAAATAACCACAGCAACAACTGAAAAGTTATTAACACACAACTCACAACACACCACACACACACCACACATCACCCACCACACCACACACACACACCACACACACACCACACACACACACACACACACACACCACACACACACACACACACACACCACACCAGCCAACACACCACACATCACAACACACCACACACACACACACACATCTGCTGTGTAGTTATGACTAGCGGTCATCTTGAGGGTAGAGGTCTGTCTCAGTGCTGGATGTTCACACTACTGAATTTTACTGGGACTGACCCTGTGCATGGGGTTAGTCTATTCGACCGATCGTTATAATACATTATCACTACTATTATATACAGATTTCACATATTATATATATACACTATCACTATTATTATATATACACTATCACATATTATATTACACTATCACATATATATACTACCTATCACATATATATATAATACACTTAATATATACACTATCACATATAATTATACACTATCACAATATATATATATACACTATCACAAATACTCTATATATAATACACTTATCACTATATATAATATACACTATCAACACTATTATATATATCACTATCACATTATATACACACTATCTACATATAGTATTACACTATCACATATAAGGTGGGGCGGAACAAGTATGTTGATTCTCTTGCCGATTTGGTGCAGTTCCATCTTTACAAAGCATGTAGAGGTCTGTAATTTATTAAGTTGTTACACTTCAACTGTGAGAGACGGGGATCTAAAACAAAAATCCAGAAAATCAATTGTATGGTTAAGTAATTCATTTCATTTTATTGATGACATAAGTATTTGATATCAAACCTACCCACCGTAAGAATTCCGGCTCTCACAGACCTGTTAGTTTTTCTTTAAGAAGCCCTCCTGTTCTCCCCTCATTACCTGATATAACTGCACCTGTTTTGAACTCGTACCTTACTTTATACAAAGACACCTTTCCACACACTCAATCCAAACAGACTGCCAACCTCTCCACAATGGCCAAGACCAGAGAGCTGTGTATGTAAGACATAAGGATAAAAATTGTAGACCTGCACAAGGCTGGGATGGGCCTACAGGACAATAGGCAAGCAGCTTGTGAGAACTGGCAACAACTGTTGTGCGCAATTATTAGAAAATAGAAGAAAATAGAAGAAGTTCAAGATGATGGTCAATCACCTCCGGTCTGGGGCCCACTGCAAGACTCACCTCGTGGGGCATCAATGATCATGAGGGAAGGTGAGGATCAGCCCAGCCTAAACTACCACGGCAGTGACCTGGTCAATGACCTGAAGAGAGCTGGGACCATCAGTCTCAATGAAAACCATTATGATGTAACACACTACGCCGTCATCATGGATTAAAATCCTGCAGCCGCACACAAGGTCTCCTGCTCAAGCAGGCGCATGTCCAGGCCCGTCTGAAGTTTGCCAATGACCATCTGGATGATCCAGAGGAGGAATGTGGAGAAGGTCATGTTGTGTGGTCTGCATGATTTTTTCAAAAATAGAGCTTTTTGGTCATAAACTCCACTCGCCTCGTTTTTGAGGAAGAAAAGAAGAGGTATGAAGTACAACCCAAGCAAGACACCCTCCCAACCGTGAAGCATGGATAATGGTGGAAAACATCATTCTTCTTGGGCGATGCTTTTTCTGCAAAGGGGAGCCAGGACGACCGTGCCACCGTAATTGAGGGAGGAGGTGGCGGCCCTGTATTTTGCGACGACTCTTAGCCCAACAACCTCACTTCACCTCCAGTAAGAGCATTGATGATGGGTCGTTGGCTAGGGTCTTCAGCAGACAACGATCCCGAAAACACACAGCAGGGCAAACTAAGGAGTGGCTCCGTAAGGAAGTATCTCAAGGTCCTGGAGTGGCCTAGCACAGGTCTCGCATGACCTGAAACCCATAGAATGTGAGAAATCTTTGGAGGGAGCCTGAAAGTCGTTAATTGACCAGCCAGCCCCGGAAACCTGAAGGGGATCTGAGAGAAGGTCGGGTATGGAAGATGTGGGCCAAAATTCCCTGCTGCAGTGTGGTGCAAACCTGGTCAGAAACTACAGGAAACGTTGATTGTCTCGTGAAATTTGGCCAAACAAAAGATCAGTACCAAATATTTAAGGTTCTGCTTTTCTTCTTGATGTATCAATACTTATTGTCTTGCAATAAAAGATGCTAATTATTACGTTAAAAATCATACAATTGTGATTTTCGGGATTTGTTTTAGTTCCGTTCTCACAGTTGGAAGTGTTACCTATGGGATAAAAATGACAGACGCTCTAAGCTTTTAAAGTTAGGAAAACTGCCACATCGCCGTGTATCAATTATTGTTCTCGCCCACTGTAATACACTATCACATATTATTAATTATACCACAATATATATCACCATATCATATAATATTATATCACTATCCAATATATATACACTTCACATTATATAATTTACACACACATATTATATATACACTATCACATATATACTATTAACTAGCACACGCCTACACACATATTATATATTTAACATATCACACAATATTATTAACATATCACACACTGTACACATTATTATATATATACACTATTCACACTTTATATTCACATGACATATGATTCCATATCCACAACAACCATATCACACAATTATATATACACACTATAACACACATATATTATATACACACATCACATACTAAATTTATTATACCACTATCAAGATTATATATATACACTATTCACTATATATACACTATCACATATAATGCTATATATACATTATTCACATCTATGTATTATTACACTATCACATATATATATATACACTATCACATCTATACTACACTATCACATCTATACTATAGTATTACACTATACAACTATTATTATAAACTATCACATATGTATATATACATTATTCACATCGTATATACATCACATCTATTATATATATACACTTTCACATATATTATTATACACTTATCGACTATATTAATATTACACATATTCATGTATATTATATATACCACTATCCACATATATAATACACTATCACATCTATTATATATATACACTATCACATATATTATATATACATTATCACATCTATATACACTATCACATCTATTATATATACACTATCACATATATATATACACTATCACATATATTATATATACACTATCATGTATATTATATATACACTATCACATATATATACACTATCACATATATTATATTTACACTATCACATATATTATATATACACTATCACATATATTATATTTACACTATCACACGCTACCACACATATTATATATTACAGTATCACACAAATTATATATACACTATCACACACTGTCACACATATTATATATACACACTATCACACATGATCACATATATTATATATCCACTATCACACATATTACATATACACTATCACACATATTATATATACACACTATCACACATGATCACATATATTATATATATACACAATCACATATATTATATATACACACTATCACATATATTATATATACACACTATCTCTCTCTGTCTGTCTCTCTGTCTGTCTGTTTCTATCACCATATCTCTCTCTCTTTCACCATATCTTTCTCTCTCCTCCATCTCTCTCTTCTCCATCTCTCCATCACTCCTCTCCCCCTCTTCTCCTCCTCTCCCTCTACCTCTCCCCCTTCTCCTCCTCTCTTCTCTTCTCTTTTTTTCTCCCTCCCCCTTCTCCTATCCACTTCCTCCTCTCCTCCCTCTCCCTCTCCCCCTTCTCCTCATTTCCCCTCTCCCTCTCCTCTCCTCTCCAGTTGTTTATGACTGGGTTCCAGAGGATCGGTTAAAGTTCTTGTTCTCCTGATTTGTCCTCTTGTTCCAGCTAATGACATCATGACCCCCGTCGCCGTGGCAGCATGCCAAACAGCCACGACACAAAATATACCTACAAGCATCAAACACCTATACTTACATGATAGAGATGGCAAGGAGGGAGAATAGAGACACAGACAGAGAACGTGAGGTAGAGATAGAAAAGACAGGAATAAAAGTTAATAAATAATAGAAGGGGAAAAAGACAGGAAATAAATAAAAGATAGAAAGTGTATTATAATGTTTATTAACATTATTATTTTTTTAAATACCTTTATTTAACTAGACAAGTCAGTTAAAAACAAATTTTTATTTTCAATGACGGCCTAACCGCGCCGATGCTGGGCCAATTGTGCGCTGCCCTATGGGACTCCCAATCACAGCTGGCTGTGATACAGCCTGGAATTGAACCAGGGTCTGTAGTGGCGCCTCTAGCACTGAGATGCAGTGCCTTAGACCACTGTGCCACTCGGTAGACCTGCATGATTTAGTGTGTTAGAATAACGAGAGAAAGACAGAAAATAAATAAAAGACAGAAAGTGTTTTTATACTGTTTGATTTAGTGTGTTAGAAACAGGAAGTGTTATTATACTGTTTGATTTAGTGTGTTAGAAACAGGAAGTGAGAGAGGTGTGTTTTCATTACTGGGATGCATCAGCCACAAACTTCTCATTCTACTGAGTGTCTGAGATTTATACACACACACTAAACACAACCCTCTCTCCTGCTCTCCAGTCCTCACACTTAATCACACACACACACAACACACACACACACACACACACACACACACACACACACACACACACACACACACACACACACACACACACACACACACACACAACAACACACACACACACACACACACACACACACACACACACACACACACACACCACACACACACCACACACAACACACACTCACACACACACACACACACCCCGGAACACACACACACAACCCGGAACACACACACACAACCCCGGAACCACACACACACAACCCCGGAACACACACAACCCCGGAACACACACACACAACCCCAGACACACACACACAACCCCGGAACACACACACACACAACCCACACACACACACAACCCGGACACACACGCACACAACCCGGAACCACACAACGCACACAACCCCGGAAACACACACACACCAACCCCGAACACACACACACAAACCCCGGAACACACACACACAACCCGGAACACACACACACAACCCGGAAACACAACGCACACAACCCCGGAACACCACACACACAACCCGAGAACACACACACACAACCCCGGAACACACACAACAAACCCGGAACCACCACACACACCACAACCCCGAACACACACACCACAACCCCGGAACACACAACCCGGGAACACACCACACAACCCCGGACACACACCCCGGAACACACACAACCCCGAACACACAACACACAACCCCAGAACTCACACACACACAACCCCGGAACACACACACCCCGGACACACACAACCGAACACACAACCCAGGACAACACACCACACAACCCCGGACACACACAACCCGGATACACACACAACCCCGACACACACAACCCGGAACCACACACAAACCCCGGGACACCAACACAACCCCGGATCACACACAACCCGAAACACACACAATCCGGAACACAACACACACAACCCCGGAACACACACACAAACCCCGGAACATCACACACAACAACACCCGGAACAAACACACACACCAACACAAACCCCAGAAAACACACACACAACCCCAACACCACACAACCCCAGACACACACACACAACCCACAACCCCGGAACACACATAAACCCGGAAACACACACAACCGCCAACACACAACCCCGGACAACACACACAACCCCGGAACACACACCACACAACCCCGGAACACAACACACAACCCCGAACACACAACACACAACCCCGGAACACACACACACAACCCCGGAACACGACACCACACAACCCCGACAACCAACTACCCAACACACACACACAAATCCCCAGAACACACACACACACAAACCCCGGGAAAAACACACACCCGAACACACACACACAACCCCAGGAACACACAGACACAATCCCACGGGAACACCCACACACACAACCCCGAACACACGACACACAACCCCGAACACACACACGACACAACCCCGGAACACACACGCACACAACCCCGGAACACACACACAACAACCCCGAACAACACCACCACACAACCACGGAAACAGCGCAGCACAAACCCCGGAAACCACACACCACAACCCCCAGAACACACACCACACACAACCCCGGAACACACACATACCAATCCCGGAACACACACACACCAACCAACCCCGGAACACACACACACAACCCGAAACGAACACACACACAACCCCGAACACACACAACCCAAGCCCACGGAACACACACACAACAACCACCGGAAAACACACAACCCCCGGAACCATCACACACCACAACTCCGGGACACACCAAAACCCCGCGAACACACACAACCCCGGACACACACACACAGACCCCAGAACACACACACACACAACACCGGAACACACACAACCCCGGAACACACAACAACTCGACACACAACCCCAAGACACACACAACACCACAACCCCGGATCACACACAACCCGGATCACACCAACCCCGAGAACACACACACCCGGATCACACACAACCCCGGATCACACCACAACCCCGGGAAACACACACAACCCCGGATCCACAAACAACCCGGATCACACACAACCCCGGAACACACACAACCCCGGAATCACACACACACAAACCCCGGAACACACACACACAAAACCCAAACACACACACACCCCAAACAACACACACAACCCCAGGAACACACACACAACCCCAGAAACACACACACACACACCCCGAACACCAAACCACGACACACACAACCCCGGAACACCCACACCACAACCCCGGAACACAACACACCCGGAACACACACCACACAACCCGGAACACACACACACAACCCCGAACACACACACAACCCCGGACACACCACACAACCCCGGAACACACACACAACCCGGAAACACACACCAACCCCGGAAACACCACAACACAAACACCCCGGAACAACACAACACGCAACCCCGGAACACACACACCACAACTCCGGAACACACACACACAACCCCGAACATACACAACCCCGGAAACAACACACAACCCCGGAAACGGCGCATTGTTAGCGACGGGCATGTCCAAACCAGCAGACTAAAGACAACTATACATTAATACAACATGAAATACAGAAAAAAAATAGAGAACCCTTTAAACATTTCATGAGTTTATAGGAGAAGGTGCTTAAGGTGATAGTGTGGGTCTAGACTAGAGACTGAAGAGAAGTTGCACTTAGCTATAACAGACAGAGAGAGAGAGATGGGACAGAGATAAAGAGAGAGAAGAGATGGACAGAGACAAAGAGAGAATGAGAGAGAGATGGACATGAGACAAAGAGAGAGAGAGAGACGAGAGAGATGGACAAGAGATTAAAGACGAGAGAGGAGAGAGAGCGAGAAGAGATGGACGACAGAGACAAAGAGGATGACGAGCAGAGACGGAGAGAGAGAGAGAAAAGAGAAGTACTGGCAGAGATTAAATGAGAGATGGAGAGAGACGAGAGATGATGGACAGAGATATAAGAAGATGAGACGAGGACCGGAGAGAATGGACAGAGAGATAAAGAGAGAAGAGGAGAGAGATAGAGAGAGAAGATGGACCCAGCAGACAGGGAAATGAAATATAAACACTTGCATATATTTATAATAGGACATTGTTAATGTCCTTATTCTGTTTTTGGAAACTCGTTTGTGTAATGTTTACTGTTCATTTTTAATTGTTTATTTGACTTTGTTATATTACCTACCTTCACTTGCTTTGGCAATGTTAACATCATGTTCCCATGCCATTAAAACAGCCCCTTGAATTGAATTGAATTGGAAATTGAAATTGATTTAAAGAGGGAGATGAAGAGAGAGAGAGAGCGGGAGAGAGGAGAAGTGAGGGAGGGAGGGGAGAGAAGTGTAGAGAGGGGGAGAAGGGAGAAGAAGAGAGATGAGAGAGATGGAGAGAGAGAGGATGGACCAGAATAAAGAGGGAAGAGAGAGATGTCGAGAGAGAAGAGAGAGAGAGAGAGAAGGAGAGGGGAGAGAGGAGAGAGATTGAGATGGAGAGAGAGATGGACAGAATAAAAGAGATAGGAGGAGAGAGAAGAGGGAGGGATGAGAGATGTGTGACAGAGAGAGGAAGATGGAGAGGAGGTGTGAGAGGGAGAGCGAGAGAGAGAGGTGGAGGAAGGTGAGATGAGAGCGAGGGGAGAGGAACGGAAGAGAGAGAGACGAGAGAGAGAGGAGAGAGAGAAGAGAGAGGAGAGAGAGATGGACAGAGGAGAGATGGGACAGCGAGATAAAGAGAAGAGAAGGATGACACGAGGATAAAGAGAGCAGGAGAGAGGAGAGAGAGATGCTGGACAGGTTAAGAGGAGAGGAAGAACGAGACGGAGAGAGAGAGATGTACAAGAGAAGGACAGAGATAAAGAGATGACGAGAGAGAGAGATTGGACAGAGATAAAGAGGAGACAGACGAGGAGAGAAGAGAGCGAGGAGAGGGGAGGGGGGGGAGGAGAGAACGGAGCAGAGAGAGAGGAGGGAGAGGGAGAGGAGAGGAGGGAGGGGACGGAGAGGAGGAGAGAAGAGGGAGAGAGGGTGAAGAGGGAGGATGGAGGGAGGAGATGGGGAGAGTGAGGAGGGAGAAGAGAGAGACAGAGAGAAGGTGAGAGAGAAGAAGAGGAGAGAGTGGAGTGAGGAGAGAGGGAAGAGGGTGGAGAGAAAGTCATGTATAGTCTGAATAACAATAAACTCAATTATTTTAACGATTATACAGATATGCTGAGCGCTGAACAGATGATATATAAAGGAGAGGAAGAGAAAGGGGAAGAGGAGAGAGAGCGGGGGATGAAGAGAGAGGATGGACAGAGAGAATTATAAAGACGGCAGAGGAAGGAGAGGAGCGGGGAGAGCGAGAGAGAATGAGAATGGAAAACAGAAGGAACATACAAAGGGAAGAACAGTAGAGAGAGGAGTTAAAGAGAAGGAGAAAGAGTAATAGAGAAGGAGAGAGAGTGTTATGGACAGAGGATAAGAGACGAGGAGAGAAGGAGAAGAGAGATGAGATGAGGGGGAGAGTGAGAGAGGAGAGAGAGGAGAGGCAAGATAAAGAGAGACGGAGAGGAATGGAAAGATAAAAAAGAGAGAGAGAGAGGAAGAGAGAGATGAAGAGATGGCAGAGGATAAGAGAGAAGAGAGCGAGATGGACAGAGATAAAAGGAGAGAGAGAGAGAGAGATGGACAGAGAGAAATAAGAGAGGCGAGAGGATGCCGATAAGAGAGGAGAGAATGAGAGAATAGCAGGAAGAAGAAGGCAGTGAGAGGAGAGAGATGAGCGACAGAGACAGAAGAAGCAGGAGAGAGAGAGAAAAAGGAATGGACAGAGCACTAAAAGAGAGACGAGAGGTGAGAAGAGAGTAAAGGGACAGGATCAGAGAGAGAGATGGCAGAGATAAAGAGTAGAGAGGGAAGAGAGTAGAAAGAGGCGCGGAACAGAAGAAAGACGAAGAGAGAAGAGAGAGAGAGAGGAGAGATAGGAGAGGAAGGAGAGGAGATGATGACGAGAGATGAGATAAAGAGAGAGAGAGATGGAACGAGATAGATGAGAGAGAGAGAGAGGAGAGAAAAGAGAGAAAGAGAGAGAAGAGGAGACATATGAAAACATGTTTCACATCCATAAGACCGTTAATTGAAATTGAAATGAAATGAGCGAAATGACGCAAAAGAGCAGTGAAAGTAAGAGATAAAGTAAGAGAGAAGGAGAGAGAATTGGAAAAGATGGGGATGAGAAAAAGAGAGGCGAATAGAAAGGACAGGAGAGAGGAGAGAGAGAGTAGCAGCGGGTTATAGAGATGAAGAGAGAAATACAGTCTCACGACGACACACATAACCTCTCTCTGATACATCCAGCATCCTGATTGTAGAGAAGGTGGGGGGAATACCTACCGGGGAGGAGAGAGAGAGATGACAGAGGAGACAGGAGAGAAGAGAGAACAGAGATGGAGAAGAGAAGAAGAGAGAGACACCAGAGAGAGAGAGAGGACGAAGGGAGGGAGGATGGCGGACGTTATCTTACTCAGTGTCAGTCCACTTACCTTAATAGCTGTTATATTAACCCATCAACACTGCAACACATGATATTATGAATCTCTAATTGAGAAAATGTGTATGTCTATCGTGTGTGTGTTGGTGTCTGTTTGTGTGTGTCGGTGTGTCTAGCTGTGTGTGTGTGTGTCATGTGGGTGTGTCTGTGTGTGCAGTGAATGGCTGCGGTCTGTGGTGTCGTTACAAAAGTGATGTACGGTTGAAGAGGCATCTGACGCATTAATTATGTCATAGCCAAACGACTGACACAACGTTATCCGCAACCTTCATCGAGGAAACAAACTTTATTTAAAACGTGTCCCCCACTGACTTTTGTTAAATATAAGATTGTATTGTTTCCCTCTGGACCGTCTTCTGACATCGAAGAAGGACGAAGTAGATTAGACTCCTTCCGCGTCACTATCACTTGCTTTCCGATCTCTCTCTCTCTTCCTCTCATCTTCTGTTCAGTACTCTTAATTCTATCTGAAGTAATACTGAAGACAGGAGAAGGCGGAGAGTCCGTGTTGGATAGTGTGTGATCATTGAGAACATATAGCCACAAACACACACACACACACCACACACACACACATCACACACAACCTCACACTCACACTCACACTCACAGCACACTCACACACATACACTCACACACACTCTCACACTACACACACACACACATACACACACACACTCACACACACATTACACATACTCACACTCACACACTCACACTCACACTCACACACACTCACAGCGTTTGAATTGACAGCTTCTCCTCTCCTCAGACAGCTGAAGGTGAGTCTCTGGCTCGAAGCGCTAACTATCGTTCATAAAAAACCAATGCCAATGCAGCATCGTGCCAACCACTGGTACACACACACTATACACACACACACAAACACACTGGTACAACACACACACACACACAACACTGGTACACACACACACACACACAACCCACTGGTACGACACACACAGACACATTTCCTCCTCTCCTCCCCCTCCTCCCCTCCTCATCTTCTCTCTTCCCCTCCTCCCTCCCCCAACTCATTTTCTCTTCCCCCCCTCTCTCTTCTCCTCCTCACCCCCTCTCACCACCCAGAGACACCAGTGTGTGCCACTTCTCTCATCCATCCTTTTTCCCCTCTCCCTCCCTCTCTCTCCCTCCTCTTTCACGCTGTCTTTATCTTCCTCAGCTACCATCCATCTTCTCTCCAACCCTAACCTCTCCTTCTCTCCAACCCTAACCCTCTCCTTCTCTGCATCTCTCTAACCCTCTCCTTGTCTCCAACCCTCTAAACCCGCCTCCTTCTCTCCAAACCTAACCCTCTCCGTGGTCTCTTCCCCAACCCTAACCCTCTCCTTGTCTCCAACCCTAACCTCTCCTTGTCTCCAAACCTAACCCTCTCCGTTGTCTCCTTCTCTTCAACCCTAACCCTCTCCTTCTCTCCAACCCTAACCCTCTCCTTCTCTCCAAACCTAACCCTCTCCTTGTCTCTCGTTCTCTCCAACCCTAATCCTCTCCTTGTCTCCAACCCTAACCCTCTCCTTGGCTCCAAACCTAAACCCTCTCCTTGTCTCCTTCTCTCCAACCCTAACCCTCTCCTTCTCTCCAACCCTAACCCTATCCTTCTCTCCATCTCTAACCCTCTCATCTTCTAACCCTCTCCTTTCTCTCCAACCCTAACCCTCTCCTTCTCTCCAACCCTAACCCTCTCCTTCTCTCCAACCCTAACCCTCTCCTTCTCTCCAACCCAAACCCTCTGCCTTCTTCTCCAAACCTAACCCTCTCCTTCTCTCCAACGTCTTAACCCTCTCCTTCTCTCCAACCCTAACCCTCTCCTTGTCTCCTTGTCTCCAAACCTAAACCCCTCTCCTTCTCTTCAACGCTAACCCTCTCCTTGTCCCCATCTTTCTAACCCTCTCCTTGTCTCCAACCCTAACTCCGTCCTTGTCTCCCAACCCTAACCCTCTCCTTCTCTCCAACCCTAACCTCTCCTTCTCTCCAACCCTTAACCCTCTCCCTATGTCTCCTTGTCTCCAACCTAACCCTCTCCTTTGTCTCCAACCTAACCTCTCCTTCTCTCCAACCCTAACCCTCTCCTTGTCTCCAACCCTAACCCTCTCCTTCTCTCCAACCCTATCCTCTCCTTCTCTCCAACCCTAATCTCTCCTTCTCTCCAACCCTAACCCTGTCCTTCTCTCAACCCTAAACCTCTCCTTGTCTCCTTCTCTCCATCTCTCCATTAACCTTTTACTTCTCTACTCAATCTCCAATATTCTTACCCTTGACAACTGCCCCCTATCAATTTCCTCACGAACCCCTCCCCCTCTCTTCTCTTCTCCTCTTCCTCTTTCACTCTCTCTCTCTCTCCTCTTCCTCTTTCACTCTCTCTCTCTCTCCTCTCCTCTTTTCACTCTCTCTCTTCTATCATTCCAGCATCTACCCCTTGGCTTTTGTGTGAGGGCCTCTGTGTCAGTGTCTTGCTAATTAAACCAGTGCGTGTGGTGTGTGTGTGTGGTGTGTGTGTGTGTTGTTGTGTGTGCTGTGGTGTGTGTGTGTGTGTGTTGTGTGTGTGTGTGTGTGTGTGTGTGTGTGTGTGTGTGTGTGTGTGTGTGTGTGTGTGTATATATACACACACACACAGACAGACATATAGACAGACATAGGCTGTCCAGGGACATGTACTAGTCTGTGGCGACCTAAATGCCAGAACTGGACAAGAACCTGACACCCTCAGCACACAGGGGGACAAACACCTACCTGGAGGTGACAGCATTCCTTCCCCCATATGCCCCCCTAGGCACAACTACGACAACATAACCAACAAAAACGGGTCACAACTCCTGCAGCTCTGTCGGACGCTGGGTATGTACATTGTCAATGGTAGGCTTCGGGGAGACTCCTATAGTAGGTTCACCTATAGCTCATCTCTTGGTACTGTAGACTACTTTATCACTGACCTCAACCCAGAGTCTCTTAGAGCGTTCACAGTCAGTCCACTGACACCCCTATCAGATCACAGCAAAATCACAGTCCACTTGAACAGAGCTTTGCTCAATCATGAGGCATCAAAGCCAAAGGAACTGAATAACATTAAGAAATGCTATAGATGGAAGGAAAGTAGTGTGGAAATCTACCAAAAACTATTAGGCAACAACAAATTCAATCCCTTCTAGACAACTTCCTGAACAGAATGTTTTACTGTAATAGTGAAGGTGTAAACTTGGCAGTAGAAAACCTGAACAGTATATTTGACCTCTCAGCTTCCCTATCAAATCTAAACATTTCAAGCAGACAACCTAAATAAAATAGCAAAAATGACAAATGGTTTGATGAAGAATGCAAAAAACGAAGAAAGAAATTAGAAAATCTATCCGACCAAAAACATAGAGACCCAGAAAACATGAGCCTACGGCTTTACAATACAGAAATACACTACGGAAAAGAAGGAACAGCACATCAGATATCAGCTCAACGTAATTGAATGTAATTTTTAAAACTCTAAACAAAGAACAACACGAAGAGTTATCTATCCAAAATGGAGAAGTATGGGTAAACCACTTCTCCAATCATTTAGGCTCTATAACAAAGAACAAACAGCAAAAACATATACAGGATCAAATACAAATCTTAGAATCAACTATTAAAGACTACCAGAACCCATTGGATTCTCCAATTACCTTGAATGAACTACAGGACAAAATACAAACCCTCCAACCCAAAAAGGCCTTTGGTGTTGATGGTATCCTATATGAAATAATAAAATATATAGACCACAAATTCCAATTGGCTATACTTAAACTCTTTAACATCATCCTTAGCTCTGGCATCTTCCCCAATATTTGGAACCAAGAACTGATAAACCCCCCAATTCACAAAAGTGGAAACAAATTTGACCCCAATAACTACCGTGGGATATGCGTCAACAGCAACCTTGGGAAAATCCTCTGCATTTTCATTAACAGCAGACTCGTACATTTCCTAAGCGAAAACGATGTACTGAGCAAATCTGAAATTGGATTTTTACAAAAGTCCTGTATGACAGACCCCGTATTCACCCTGCACACCCTAATTGACAAACAAACAAAACAAAACAAAAGGCAAAGGTTTGATGATGATTTGTTGATTTCCAAAAAGCTTTTGACTCAATTCGGCATGAAGGCCTGTTATACTAATTGATGGAAAGTGGTGTTGGGGTGAAAAACATATGTCTTCATAAAATCCATGTACACAAACACACACATTTCTTTCCACAGGGTCGTGGGGTGAGACAGGGATGCAGCTTAAGCCCCACCCTATTCAACATATATATCAACAAATTGGTGATGGCACTAGAACAGTCTGCAGCACCCGGCCTCACCCTACTAGAATCTGAAGTCAAATGTCTACTGTTTGCTGATGATCTGGTGCTTCTGTCCCCAACCAAGGAGGGCCTACAGCAGCACCTAGATCTTTTGCACAGGTTCTGTCAGACCTGGGCCCTGACAGTAAATCTCAGAGAGACAAAAATAATGGTGTTCCAAAAAAGGTCCAGTTCCCAGGACCATGAATACAAATTCCATCTAGACACCGTTGCCCTAGAGCACACAAAAAACTATACATACATTTACATTTTTTTTACATTTTAGTCATTTAGCAGACGCTCTTATCCAGAGCGACTTACAGTAGAGTGCATACATTTTATTACATATTTTACATACTGAGACAAGGATATCCCTACCGGCCAAACCCTCCCTAACCCGGACGACGCTATGCCAATTGTGCATCGCCCCACGGACCTCCCGGTTGCGGCCGGCTGCGACAGAGCCTGGGCGCAAACCCAGCCCAGCCTGGGCGCGAACCCAGAGACTCTGGTGGCGCAGCTAGCACTGCGACTGCGATGCAGTGCCCTAGACCACTGCGCCACCCGGGAGTAGCCGAGAGTAGCCGGGAGTAGCCGATACCTCGGTCTAAACATCAGCGCCACAGGTAACTTCCACAAAGCTGTGAACGATCTGAGAGACAAGGCAAGAAGGGCATTCTATGCCATCAAAAGGAACATCAAATTTGACATACCAATTAGGATCTGGCTAAAAATACTTG
>NW_019943469.1:168497-170334 GCF_002910315.2 Salvelinus sp. IW2-2015 | reverse complement strand
GTTTGGAATGCAGTTATGAGAACCCATTGCCCTTTATGGTTGGAAGTCCGGGGTCCACTCACCAAAAATAATCCTCCGTTACTACGTAGAACACCAAATAATGCATGCAGAGCCAGAATAGGCGATACCTGCTCAATTACAAATCCAAAAAAAGACAGCCGTTAAAATTCTACAACCACCATAAAGCAAGCAATTCCCAAAACCGTCCATAACAAAGCCATCACCTACAAGAGAATGAACTCGGAGAAGAGTCTCCTAGCAAGCTGGTCCTGGGCTCTGATCACAAACACAAACAGACCCACAGAGCCCCCAGACTGCCCACAAAATGAGGTGGAAACTGAGCTGCACTTCCTAACCTCCTGCCAAATGTAGGACCATATTAGAGACACATATTTCCCTCATATTACACAGACACACAAAGATTTAGAAAACAAATCCAATTTTGATAAACTCCCATATCTACTGGGTGAAATACCACAGTGCAAGATTTGTGACCTGTTGCCACAAGAAAAGGTCAACCAGTGAAGAACAAACGCCGTTTATTTATTTTCCCTTTTGTACTTTAACTATTTGCACATCATTACAACACTGTATATAGACATAATATGACATTTGAAATGTCTTTATTCTTTTGGAACTTCTGTAAGTGTAATGTTTACTGTTTATTTGTTATTGTTTATTTCACTTTTGTTTACAGTTTTTTGCAATGAGCCAAATAAGACACACCACTTAGAGATAAACATGTCACTTCTATGTCTAAATGAAACTCTGAATCAAAACCTAACAATCCTTTTTAAAAATGGCATTTTTGCAACAAAATGATACACACAGGCACCATTTAAATTACGCTTTCAAGGCAGCAACAACACACTGATGTACTTTATACAAAACACTGCTGTCTTTAGTACTTTGTATACCTTTTTAATTTTCTCATACAGGCCTCTGTGAAAGATTGTTCCAGTACAGTACATCTACTCACATTTCTATGAACACAAACATAAAAAGGATTCAGAAAAAAATATATACAGCTTATTCTTTTGCCATTGCAGGTTTTTACAACGACAAAAAAAACACAAAGAAAAGTATAATTACAATACAGTAATCAATACAATATGTTACTGTAAACTCACGGAAACAAAAATAATTACATTAAAATTACAGTGCAAATGGTAAACAAAAAATTGTATTGTAAGGGATTGTAAGTGATGGGGTGGATGGTTTATGGATCCCACCTTCTGTTAGGGTCTGGTCACCTCATCCACATCACAAGCAATGTCATCCCTGGCTAGGCAACGGGGAAAATATGGCCTTGCCCCGTATCTAACCCTGGACTGACCCAATCGGATTGAGAAATGGGGAGTATGGGGGCAAGTATACAACTGTGAAGTTATTGTGGTTGGTGAACCAGTCCCTGACCAGAGCAGCCCGGTGGAAACTAACATTATCCCAGATGACAACAAACCTGTGCTGCTCCGGTCCGTCCTGTACAACTGCATTGTGTAGTGCATCCTTACAATACCATGATAATGTGTGCAGTATTGCAGGGCTCTAGGTTGGCATGGTGATGGAGAACTCCTTGCAGACTAATGGCGGCGCACAAGGTGATATTCCCAGATATACTGCCCAGGGACATTCACAACATGTCGGCCCCGACGCCTGGTTTTAAGCCAGATTGATTCCAGCTTCATCAATGAAAAAGAACTCATGAGGCTGTGCAGTTGCATCAATGTCCAGGACTCTCTGTAACAGAAAATACATAAACACTGTACCGTGAATACGGTGTAACTCAAAACACAGGACTACAATGTCTACATTTTCACACAAGGATGGGGGCGGG
>NW_019943469.1:161957-168472 GCF_002910315.2 Salvelinus sp. IW2-2015 | reverse complement strand
TGGCCAAAGGACCTTGTGAAGATGCTGGAGGAAACCGGTACCAAAAGTAATATCTATACCACAGGTAAAACAAGTCCTATATCGACATACCTGAAAGGCCCCTCAGCAAGGAATGAAAAGCCACTGCTCCAAAACCGCCATAAAAAAGCCGGTACTACGGTTGCAACGCACATGGGACAAAAAGATTGTACTTTTGGAGAAATGTCCTCTGCCGTCTGATGAAACACAATAGAACTGTTTGGCCATAATGACCATTGTTATGTTTGGAGGGAAAAGGGGGATGCTTGCAAGCTGAAGAACACATCCCAACCGTGAACAATGGGGTGGAGCATCATGTTGTGGGGGTGCTTGCTGCAGGTGGGACTGGTGCATTCACAAAATAGATGGCATCATGAAGGAAGGAAATTATGTGGATATATTGAAGCAACATCTCAAGAAATCAGCGGGAAGTAAAAGCTTGGTCTCAAAATGGGGGTCTTCACCAATGGACAATACCCGCATACATTCCCAAAGTTGTGGCAAAATGGCTGTGTGCGACCATCTGTAAGAAGGAATGGGCAAAAGTTCACCCAACTTTTGTGGGAAAGCTTTGGAGGCTACCTGAAACATTGACCCAAGTTAAACAATTAAAGGCAATGCTACCAATAATAATTGAGTGTACTGTAAATAAAAAGAATGTGTAGACTACAGGAAGGGTTGCAATAAATTTACATATGTTTTTTTAAAGAAATTAAAAGCCTGAAATAAATAATTCTCTATTATTCTGACATTTCACATTCTTAAAATAAGTGGGTGATTCCTAACTGACCTAAGATCAGGGATTTTACATAGGATAAATGTCAGATTGTAAAACTGAGTTAAATGTATTTGCTAAGGTGTGTGTAAACTTCTGACTTCAACTGTACATGCCAGCCATTTAACTTATTGTCTTCACTTTCGATGACACAAGATGACCGACCACATGTGAGTACAACTCCTGTTGCACAGGAATCAACGTCTTCCTTCCCGTGTTCTGGGAAAACTAGAATGGGCCAACCTCGTTGGTACTTAATGCAGTTGCTTCCAACCCAGTGCCTTACTACCATGTTTGGAAGGGACTGTTCTCCAGTGTTGGCAGTGCAGGCCAACCTGTTCATTATGTCTCTCTCTCTGTTTTGCTTCCTCCACCTTCTCATTGACCCCTCCTGGCCACTGTCACAGACACTGAGGAGGCAAAATACTTGACCTGGCTGCTCTGCCCCCAGAGCCCAGTCTTTTACCTGGCTTCGACTCTCTCCATGGAGTGTACCAGTTGGATAAGAGCACTGGTGTGATGGACTGTGTTAGGGACTATACACTATTTCCTGGCTTTGGAAGATCCGTAGCATGTGCCCCAACTATGGCACCATAAAATATCCCCACATTTGTCCCCTCCTTACCCTGTAAAATTAATTCAACTGGACAATCTATGCAGTGCCAATAGGACACCATCTACTGCCATTACTGTATTACAGTATAGTACAGTGACACTTACTAACACGTAGTCATAGCGATGGTCTTTGACTCTGTGTTCCGGAACCCTGTACAGCTGCTTCATCGTAAGTTGGTGTTGACGCAAGATGTGTCAGAGTGTCGACCTACTGACACCGTTAATATTATGGAATGTTGTGTGATCTGCCATGATTGGCTCTCGTAGTTGATGTAGGCGGATGGTGGTGTTGTTTGCCAACACTAGATTGACAACGGCCAGTTCCTGTTCATGGGTGAACAGACGTGGCCTTTGACCCTCAGGAGGTCGTCTGGCAGTTCTGTAGAAAATGCAAGAATGTGATGTCATTGGTTAGGTGCTTTTTAACATACTGTACTGTCATACTGTACACAGTAACATCACAACTGTATTACAATGTACTTCACAGTACTATACCTATTTGTTTTGTTCACTGAGGAGTATAGACCTAATATTGTAGCACTACATTGTATTGTACTGTGATGCAGAATGATGTGCAACAATTACATAGGTACAGTCTATTATAGAAAGTTGAAGACATACCTGTTCTCCAGTCTACATGTCCGTATTATTCATGCTACCGTGTAGCGAGTCAGGTTGGGCTGGATTCTCTGCCCAGCCTCCCTCATCTTCAGGACATGATTTATGACATGGTACACCAAAGTGGCCCTAATGTCGTCGGAAATATGTCTCCGTCTATTGCCTGGTCCCGTTCTTTGTTCTTGTCTTCGTCCTCCTCCTATTCCTTTCTCTCTACCTCTTCCTATACCTCTACCTCTACCTCTTCCCCTACCTCTACCTCTACCTCTACCACTTCCTCTTCCTCTTCCTCCACCTCTTACTCTTCCTCTTCCTCTTCCTCTACCTCTTCCCCTACCTCTACCTCTACCTATTCATCTTCCTCTACCTCTTCCTATACCTATACCTCTTCCTGTACCTATACCTCTACCTCTTACTCTTACTCTTCCTCTACCTCTTCCTCTAAATCTTCCTCTACCTATTCCTTTACCTATACCTCTACCTCTTCCTCTACCCCTTCCTCTACCTCTACCTCTTCTTCCCTACCTCGTTGACCGTGCGTGTCTCGATATCTCTAGCGCGTCGTTCCTATAGCCTTAACCTCTTCCTCTTCCCCTGTTCCTCTAGCCGATCTTCCTCTAGCCTGCTTCCTCTCAACTTCTACGCGCTATCTCTTGTCTAGGGATACCGTTCTCGACCGTCTGTCCTATGATGGCCTCTACCCTCTACCTCTTCCTCTACTCTATCTCGCACTTCCTATACCTACGCTCCTCTACCTCTTCCACTACCTCTCCTCTACCTCTACCTCTTCCTATACGTCTACCTCTTCCTATCCTTACCTCCTTCCTCTATCCTCTTCTTATCCCTCTTCCTCTACCTCTTCCTCTTCCTATACCTCTACTCTACATCTTCCTTACCTCTACCTCTACCTCTTCCTTACCTCTTCCACTCCCTATACCTCTACCTCTTCCTCTTCCTATACCTTCCTCTTCCTATACCTCTACCTCTACCTCTTCCTATACCTCTACATCTTCCTCTTCCTATACCTCTTCCTCTACCTTACCTCTTCTATACCTCTTCCTATACCTCTTCCTCTTCCTAATACTCTTCCTCTACCGATTTCTCTACCTCTTCCTATACCTCTAATCTTCCTCTTCCTAATACCTCTCCTCTACCTCTACTAACCTCTTCCTCTACCTCTACCTCTACCTCTTCCTCTACCTCTTCACTTCCTTTACCTCTTCCTATACCTCTTCCTATACCTCTCCTATACTCTTCCTATACCTCTACCTCTCTCTTCTATACTCGTCCTCTTCCTATACCTATACCTCTTCCTATACCTCTTCCTATACATCAAATATACCTCTTCCTCTACCTATCCTATACCTCTTCCTATACCTCTTCCTATACATCTTCATATACCTCTTCCTCTACCTCTACCTCTTCCTATACCTCTACCTCTTCCTCTTCCTCAACTCTTCCTATAACTCTTCCTTTACCTCTTCCTCTCCTCTCCTCTACCTCTTCCTATACCTCTACCTCTTCCATACCTCTAACTCTTCTATACCTTTCCTCTAACTCTTCTCTACCTCTTCCTATACATCTACCTCTTCCTCTACCTCTTCCTATCCCTCTCCTACCTCTCTCTACCTCTTCCTACCCTTCCTCTACCTCTTCCTCTACCTCTTCCTCTAACGCTTTTCTCTACCTTTCCTCTACCTCTTCCTCTACCTCTTCCTCTCTCTACCTCTTCCTATACCACTTCCTATACCTCTTCTCTTCCTATACCTCTACCTCTTCCTCTACCTTTTCCTCTTCCTCTACCTCTTCCTATACCTCTATCCCTTCTCCTAACTCTACCGCTACCTCTTCCTATACCTCTACCTCTTCCTATACCTCTAACTCTTCCTATACCTCTCCTATACCTCTTCCTCTAACTCTTCCTCTACCTCTTCCTCTACTCTTCCTATACTCTTCCCTCTACTCTACCTCTTCCTTCCTCTAACTCTTCCCTATACCTCTTCCTCTAACTCTTCCTCTAACTCTTCCTCTACCACTTCCTCTACCTCTTCCTATCCTCTTCCCTCTTCCTATCCTCTAACTCTTCCTCTACCTCTTCCTCTACCTCTTCCTCTACCTCTTCCTCTACCTCTACCTCTTCCTATACCTCTACCTCTTCCTATACCTCTTCCTCTTCCTATACCTCTAACTCTTCCTCTTCCTCTACCTCTTCCTATACATCTTCCTCTAAATTTTCCTCTAACTCTTCCTCTTCCTATACCTCTACCTCCTTCCTATAACCTCTTCCTCTACCTCTACCTCGTCCTATACCTCTAACTCTTCCTATACCTCTTCCTCTACCTCTACCTCTTCCTAATCCCTCTAACTCTTCCCTATACCTCTTCCTATACCTCTTCCTCTAACGTCTTCCTCTTCTATACCTCTACCTCTTCATATACCTCTTCCTCTTCCTCTAACTCTTCCTCTTCCTATACCTCTTCCTCTAACTCTTCCTCTAACTCTTCCTCTTCCTATAACCTCTACCCTTCTCTTTCCTCTACCTCTTCCTCTAACTCTTCCTCTACCTCTTCCTATACCTCTTCTCTAACTCTCCCTGCCTCCCATGTTTGCATAGTTCTCACAAATATGTGATCTTACCTGAGGTATATTTTGTAGTGCTGAGGCTCAGACTAATTGGTGTTCAATTACTGTAGAAGTGTTTTCATGTGTGTGTGTTGTGTGTGTGTGTGTGTGTGTGTGTGTGTGTGGTGTGTGTGTGTGTGTGTGTGTGTGTTGTGTGTGTGTGTGTGTGTGTGTGTGTGTGTGTGTGTGTGTGTGTGTGTGGTGTGGCCGTAGTAATAGTACAGTAGTAACATGGTACAGCTAACGCCCAGGTCTTGTGGTCAGACTGACCTCGGCCTCCACCCTCCAGGCTGGCTCAGGGGGGTGGAGGGATGCTGTGCCCGGTGTCGGGGCTCTAATCTGGGGCACGGCGGTGGAGGGAGCAGCCCGTGGCTGGAGGTCCTGTTCACTAATTACAGACTGTGTATAAGACCACGGGGAATGATCATAGAGCAGTCTGTGTGGTGTGTGTGTGTGTGTGTGTGTGGTGGTATATGTGTGTGTGTGTGTGCGTGCTTGTGTGTGTGTGTGTGTGGGGGGGGGGGGGGGGTGTTCTGAGCAATGGCAGGGTTGAAGAACAACCACAGGGAAAAAACCACTGCTATGAAAAGAGAGGGAGGAGGGAGGGAGGGAGGGAGGAAGAAGGAAGGGGAGGAAGGGAGGGAGGGAGGGAAGGAGAGAAAACCAAGCAAGCCAAAACATGTTGCAGAGTCTCAAAGACATAAGAAAATGTCTTCCACTATTTCTGACATTCTGACACCACTGCTAAAACATTAAATATGTTCCACAAGCACAAACAAAAACAAACAAACACTAAAGCGTGGCAAATTTTGTCCATCATTAAATAGTAGTTATATTACATCAGCTGGTCTAGTGTGAATAAGCTTTGAGCTTCAGTGTCCCAAATGGTATCCTTTTCCCTATGCTTTTTAGACAGGGATACTTGACCTGCTGCTGAAGGGATGGAGGGACAGGGGGGGAGATAGAGATAGCAGGGAAGAGAGACAGAGACAGAGAGAGAGAGAAAGACTAAAGAGAGAGAGAGAGAGAGAGAGAGAGAGAGAGAGAGAGAGAGAGAGAGAGAGAGAGAGAGAGAGAGAGAGAGAGAGAGAGAGAGAGAGAGAGGAGAGAGGAGAGAGGAGAGGGATGGGGGAAAGAGAGAGAGGAGAGAAGGGAGAAAGGGAGTGGGGGAAGAGAGAGAGAGAGAGAGAAGAGAGAGATAAGAGAGAGAGAGAGAGAGAGGAGAGAGGAGATAAAGAGAGAGAAGGAGAGAGAGAAGATAAGAGAAGGGAGTAAGAGAGGGAGAATTAAAGAGGAAGAAGAGAAGTAATGAGGGAGAAAGGTTGATAAATAAAATAGTAGAAAGCATTGCTTTCATACCTAGACCCCCCCCCCCCATACACACACACCACACACCACACACACACACACACACATACCTAGACCCCCACCACAACACACACCACACCACACACAACATACACACACACACACACATACCTAGACCCCCCCCCACACACACACACACCACACACACACACAACACCACACACCAAACACACCACACACCCACACACACACACCACACCACACACACACACACACACACCCCACACACAACACAACACACACACACACACACATACCTAGACCCCCGCACACACACACACACCACACACACACAACACACACCACACACACACACACACACACACACACACACACACACACATACACACACACACACACACACACACAACACACACACATACCTAGACCCCCGCACCACACACACACACAACACACACACACACACCACACACACACACACAACCACACACACCACCACACACACACACACACACACACACCACACACGACCACACAT
>NW_019943469.1:140843-161932 GCF_002910315.2 Salvelinus sp. IW2-2015 | reverse complement strand
ACGTCTTCCACTACCTTCTTCCTCTATCTCTACTCTTTCTATACTCTACCCCTACTCTTCCTCTACTGCTACCTCTCTCTTCGCTATACTCTACCTCTACTCTTTCTATTCTCTACTCTTCTCTAGCTCTTCCCTCCTCTTCTTAATCTTCTCGTACCTCTTCCTCTACTCTACTCTTTCTCTTCCTATTCCTTACCTATAACCTATAACTCTACCTCTTCTCTAACCCTTCTCTACCTCTCTGCTTCTCTTCCTATACGTCTACGCTACCTATTTCCTTTACCTATACCTATACCTCTTACTCTTTCTTACCCTTCCTCTACCTCTTCGACTACTCTGCTACTCTTCGCTATTAGCCTCTTCTCTTTCTATACTCTTCCTCTACCTTCCTAATAGCTCTAACTCTTCTTGATACCTTCTCTACTTCTTCCCTAAACTTCTCTACTCTTCCTTACCTTTCCCTATACTCTACCTCTTCATCTACCTCTTCTATAGCCTCTACCTCTCCTCTTGCCTCTTAATCTTCCTATACCTCTACCTCTTCTCTACCTCTTGCCACTTCCTAATCTCTACCTCTACCTCTTTCCTATACATCTACTCTTCCTCTACCTCTAGCCCCTAACCTCTATCTCTACTCTACTATTCATCCTCTCTTACCTCTTCCATACCTATACTTCTCCTGTCCTATACTCTACTCTCTTCTCTTGCTCTTCCTCTACGTCCTTTCCTACAACTATCCTTCTTACCTATACCTATACTCCTCTACCCTTCTATCCACATCTTCCTCTGCTACCTCTTCCACTACGTTACTTCCTCTACTTCTATCTCTGCATATCCCTCTGCTCTATACTCTACCTCTTCTATCCTCTACACTCCTTTGCTATACCGTCTACCTATACCTCTTCCTCTACATCTTCCTACATACCTCTACCTATACTCTTCCTCTACTCTTCCTATACCTCTCTTCTCTACCTCTTCCTCTTTCCCTTCCTATACATCTTCCTTGACTCTTCCTCTTTTCTACCTCTATCCTCTCCTCGTCCTATACTTACCTCTACCTCTTCCTATACTCTTACCTATACTCTTTCCTCGACTCTTCCACTCTATCCTCTACCTATTCTATACCTCTTCTCTACCTCTTCCTATACTCTAATCTTCTTAAACTTCCTCTACCTCTCCTCTACTCTTCCCTACCTCTTCCTCTACCTCTACCTCTTTCATACTCTACCTCTTCCTATACTTCACCTCTCCTTTCCCTCTCTACCTCTTCCTCTAGCTCTTCCTCACCTTTAACCTATAACTCTTACTCATTACCTCTACCTCTTCTATACCTCTTCCACTTCCTGTATCCTCTACCGCTTCCTTCCATCCCACTACCCTTCCTCTACCTCTTCATACCTCTTCTACTACATCTACTGTTCCTAATACGTCTACCTCTTTCTTACCTCTACTTCCTCTCTCTTCTACTCTTTCTCTACTCTTCCTCTTCCTATACTCTAACTCTACATCTTCCTCTACTCTACTACCTTCTTCCTCTACCTCTTCACTTCCTATACCTCTACTGCTTCCTCTTCCTATACCTCTTCCTCTTCCTATACCTCTACCTACCTCTTCTATACTCTACATCTTCCTTCTTCTATACCTTTCTCTACCTCTACTCTTCCTATACCTCTTCCTATACTCTTCCTCTTCCTATACCTCTTCTCTACGATTTCTCTACCTCTTCTATTACTCTCATCTTCCTCTCCTATACCTCTCCTCTACATCTACCTATCTTTCCTCTAACTCTACCTCTACCTCTTCCTCTACCTCTTCCACTTCCTTTACTCTTCCTATACCTCTTCCTATACCTCTTCCTATACCTTCTTCTATACCTTACACCTCTTCCTCTCCTATACTCGTCTCTCTATACTATCCTCTTCTCTACCTCTTCTATACTAACATTACCTCTTCCTACCTATACCTATAGCTCTTCTATACCTCTTCTTATACATCTTCCTATACCTCTTCTCACCTCTACTCTTCCTATACCTCTACCTTCTTCCTCTTCCTCTAACTCTTCCTATAACTCTTCCTTTACCTCTTCCTCTTCCTCTTCCTCTACCTTTCCTATACACTCTTACCTCTTCCTATACCTCTACTCTTCCTACCTTTTCCTCTATACTCTTCCTTACACTCTTCTATACTCTACCTCTTCCTCTACCTCTCCTATCCCTCTTCCTACCTCTTCCTCTACCTCTTCCTCTACCTCTTCCTCTACTTCTTCTTACCTCTTCCTTAACGTTTCTCTCCTCTTCCTCTACCTCTTCCTCTACTCTTCCTCTTCCTCTACCTCTTCCTATACCACTTCCTATACCTCTTCCTTTCCTATACCTTACCTCTTCCTCTACCTTTCCTTCTTCCTCTACCTCTTCCTATACTCTATCCCTTCTCTAACTCTAGCTACCTCTTCCTATACCTCTACCTCTTCCTATACTTAACTCTTCCTATACCTCTTCCTATACCTCTTCCTCTAACTCTTCCTCTACTCTTCCTCTACCTCTTCCTATACCTCTTCCTCTACCTCTACCTCTTCCTATACTCTAACTCTTCCTATACCTCTTCCTCTAACTCTTCCTCTAACTCTTCTCTACCACTTCTCTACTCTCTATACTCTTCCTTTCCTATACCTCTAATCTTCTCTACTCTTTCCTCTACCTCTTCCTCTACCTCTTCCTCTACCTCTACCTCTTCCTATATCTACCTCTTCTATAACTCTTCCTCTTCCTATACCTCTAACTCTTCCTCTTCCTCTACCTCTTCCTATACATTTCCTCTAATTTTCCTCTAACTCTTCCTCTTCCTATACCTCTACCTCTTCCTATACCTCTTCCTCTACCTCTACCTCGTCCTATACTAACTCTTCCTATATTTCCTCTACCTCTACCTCTCCTTACTTAACTCTCTATACCTCTTCCTCATCACCTTCTCTAACTCTTCCTTCCTATACCTCTACCTTTCTATACCTCTTCCTCTCCTCCTCTACACTCTTCTCTTCCTGTCCTCTTCCTCTATCTTCCTCTAACTCTTCTCTTCTATCCTCTAACCTCTCCTCTTCCTCTACCTCTTTCCTCTAACTCTTCTCTACCTCTTCCTAACTCTTCCTCTAACTCTCCTGCCTCCAATGTTTGCATAGTTCTCACAAAATATGTGATCTTACCTGAGGTATATTTGTAGTGCTGAGGCTCAGACTAATTGGTGTTCAATTACTGTAGAAGTGTTTTTCATGTGTGTGTGTGTGGTGTGTGTGTGTGTGTGGTGTGTGTGTGTGGTGTGTGTGTGTGTGTGTGTGTGTGTGTGTGTGGTGTGTGGTGTGTGTGTGTGTGTGTGTGTGTGTGTGTGTGTGTGGCCGTGTAATAGTAAGTAGTAACATGGTACAGCTAACGCCCAGGTCTTGTGGTCAGACTGACCTCGGCCTCCACCCTCCAGGCTGGCTCCAGGGGGGTGAGAGGGATGCTGTGCCCGGTGTCGGGGCTCTAATCTGGGGCACGCGGTGGAGGGAGCAGCCCGTGGCTGGAGGTCCTGTTCACTAATTACAGACTGTGTATAAGACCACGGGGAATGATCATAGAGCAGTCTGTGTGTGTGTTGTGGTGTGTGTGTGTGTGTATATGTGTGTGTGTGTGTGCGTGCTTGTGTGTGTGTGTGTGTGGGGGGGGGGGGGGGGGGTGTCTGAGCAATGGCAGGGTTGAAGAACAACACGGGACAAAACCACTGCTATGAAAAAGAGAGGAGGGAGGGAGGGAGGGAGGGAGGAAGGAAGGAAGGGAGGAAGGAGGGAGGGAGGGAGGAGAGAGAAAACCAAGCAAGCCAAAACATGTGGCAGAGTCTCAGACATAAGAAATGTCTTCCACTATTTCTGACATTCTGACACCACTGCTAAAACATGATTAATATGTTCCACAAGCACAAACAAAACAAAACAACACTAAAAGCGTGGCAAATTTTTGTCCATCATTAAATAGTAGTTATATACATCAGCTGGTCTAGTGTGAATAAGCTTTGAGCTTCAGTGTCCCAAATGGTATCCTTTTCCCTATGCTTTTTAGACAGGGATACTTGACCTGCTGCTGAAGGGATGGAGGGACAGGGGGGGATAGAGATAGCAGGGAAAGAGAGACAGAGACAGAGAGAGAGAGAAAGACTAAGAGAGAGAGAGAGGAGAGAGAGAGAGAGAGAGAGAGAGAGAGAGAGAGAGGAGAGAGAGAGAGAGAGAGAGAGAGAGAGAGAGAGAGAGAGAGAGAGAGAGAGAGAGGAGAGGGAGTGGGGGAAAGAGAGAGAGAGAGAAAGGGAGAAAGGGAGTGGGGGAAGAGAGAGAGAGAGAGAGAGAGAGAGATAAAGAGAGAGAGAGAGAGAGAGAGAGAGAGGATAAAGAGAGAGAGAGAGAAAGGAAGAGAGATAAAGAGAAAGGGAGTAGAGAGGGAGAATTAAAGGAGAAGAAGAGAAGTAATGAGGGAGAAAGGTTGAAAATAAAATAGTAGAAAGCATTGCTTTCATACCTAGACCCCCCCCCAACACACACACACACACACACACACACACACAACACATACCTAGACCCCCCCCACACACAACAACACACACACAACACCAACATACACACACACAACACATAACACCCCCCCACCACCACACCACACACACACTACACACACACACACACACACACACACACACACACACACACACACACACACACACCACACACACACACACACACACACACACACACACACACACACACACACACACACATACCTAGACCCCCCGCACAACACACCACCACCACACCCACACAACACACAACACACACACACACACACACACACAACAAAAAACCCACAACACAACCACACACACACCCACTCTCTCTCTCCTTCCGTCAAACACAAACACACTCACACTCGGCGAATAACACTGAATAATTTATTTGATGTCCTCATCTATGGAGGACGCTTAAAAAGATTATAACTTTACGCAACTTGTTAAACATTTATGCAACTCAGCCACATAAAGTTTATAACTTTACACAGCTTGTCAAACATTCATGCAACAAAGGTCTCTCTCGCTGTCTTTTTTCTCCCTCTTGCTCTCACAGTTATACATCTGCTAGACACCAGAACCAGCTAGCAAATAACGTTCTGAGAACTATATGCTTGTTAGAAGTTGGTGAGATATATTTTCTTGGCATTCTTGCGGGAAAAACATACAACATCATAAAATCCATGTACACAAACAACTGGCGTGCGGTTAAAATGAGCAAAAAACACACATTTCTTTCCACAGGGCCGTGGGGTGAGACAGGGCCGTGGGGTGAGACAGGGCCGTGGGGTGAGACAGGGTCGTGGGGTGAGACAGGGATGCAGCTTAAGCCCCACCCTCTTCAACTTATATAAACGAATTGGCGAGGGCAATAGAGCAGTCTGCAGCACCCGGCCTCACCCTACTAGAAGCTGAAGTCAAATGTCTACTGTTTACTGATGATCTGCTGCTGTAGGCCCAAAGAGGGCCTACAGCAGCACCTAGATCTTCTGCACAGATTCTGTCAGACCTGGGCCCTGACAGTAAATCTCAGTAAGACAAAAATCATGGTGTTCCAAAAAAGGTCCAGTCGCCAGGATCACAAATACAAATTCCATCTAGACACCATTGCCCTAGAGCACACAAGAAACTATACATACCTCGGCCTAAACATCAGCGCCACAGGTAACTTCCACAAAGCTGTGAACGATCTGAGAGACAAGGCAAGAAGGGCCTTCTATGCCATCAAAAGGAACATACAATTCGACATCCCAATTAGGATCTGGCTAAAAATACTTGATTCAGTTATAGAACACATTGCCCTTCATGGTTTTGAGTACTGGGGTCCGCTCACCAACCAAGAATTCACAAAATGGGACAAACACCAAACTGAGACTCTTCATACAGAATT
The DNA here is from genome assembly GCF_002910315.2 of Salvelinus sp. IW2-2015. Lineage (NCBI taxonomy): Eukaryota > Metazoa > Chordata > Actinopteri > Salmoniformes > Salmonidae > Salvelinus > Salvelinus sp. IW2-2015. The sequence continues at coordinate 155,961 of NW_019943469.1, read as the reverse complement.
ATTTTTTATTATTTTCCCCCTTTTTTCTCCCCAATTTTGTGGTATCCAATTGATAGTTACAGTCTTGTCTCATCGCTGCAACTCCCGTACGGACTCGGGAGAGGCGAAGGTCGAGAGCCGTGTGTCCCCCGAAACACAACCCAGCCAAGCCGCACGGCTTCTTGACACATGCCCACTTAACCCGGAAGCCAGCCGCACCAATGTGTCAGAGGAAACACCGTACACCTGGCGACCTGGTCAGCGTGCACTGCGCCCGGCCCGCCACAGGAGTCGCTAGTGTGCGATGGGACGAGGACATCCCTGCCAGTCAAACCCTCCCTAACCCGGACGACGCTGGGCTAATTGTGCGCCACCTCGGTGTGTGTGTGTGTGTGTCGCCTCCCGGTCGCGGCCAGCTGCAACAGAGCCTGGACTCGAACCCAGAATATCTAGTGGCACAGCTAGCACTGCGATGCACTGCCTCAGACCACTGCGCCACTCAGGAGGCCTGCATGCAGAATTCTGCAAAAATATCCTCTGTGTACAACGTAAAACACCAAATGCAGAGAGATAATGCATTAGAGACATTTCCCTCAGATTCACAAAGAATTATAAAACTTAAACTCCCATATCTACTGGGTGTGACATCACCAGAGATGGAAACTCGAGTCTGAGACTTAAGTCACAAAGAAAATGACTTGCGACTTAGACTCAAAATCAATTGACTTGAGACTTAACTTGGACTCTAGATCAGAGACTCGTGAACAGTACTGGGATAAGTTATTTTTGTATATTCTGTCAGACAGAGAGACAGAGAGAGAGAGAGAGACAGAGAGAGAGAAATAAAGAGGGAATGACAGTGAGTGATATAGAGAAAGAAAGAAAGAAAGAAAGAAAGAAAGAAAGACAAGAAAGAAAGAAAGAAAGAAAGAAAGAAAGACGGAAAGGGAAAAACGTATTTAAGAATTTAAAAACCAGAAGTCCCCACAAGAATAGTAAACAAACAAAATGTGACCAACTGGGGACATGTTGTTACTCCCCACAGGGTCAATGATATTTCTAGGGAGATTAGGGTTAAGGTTAGAATTAGGGTTAGGGTTAGGATTAGGGTTAGGTTTAGGGTTAGGCTTAGGAGCTAGGGTTAGGTTTAGGGTTAAGATTAGGTTTAAGAGGGTTAGGTTTTTGGGTTAAGGTTAGGGGTTAGGGGAAAATAGGATTTTAAATGAGAGAGAGTGTGTGTGGTGTGTGTTGTGTGGTGTTGTGGTTGTGTGTGTGTGTGTGTGTGTGTGTGTGTGTGTGATGTGTGTGGTGTTTGGTGTGTGTGTGTGTGTTAGTGTGTAGTTGTGTGTGTCGTGCGTGGGGTTGTTGCCTTGTGTGTGATATGATGACTTGGGTGTACCCACAGATCTTGTAATGAAATAGCCTGGCCGGCAGAGTTCCTGTTTCCTATTTCCAGACGACACTCACCCACCAACCCACACACACACAAACACACAAACACACACACACACACACACACACACACACACCCACACACACACACACACACACACACACACACACACACACACACACACACACACAACACACACACACACACACACACACACACACACACACGTCAACAACTATCACACACACTTCCCACGTTCATCGTCTTTTCCACATGTAAACTCCTTGGCTGTTGGCGGTGGATGTGCTGTACATGTGTGAGCGGGGGAATGTGTGTGCGCTACTTTGAGCGGCCTCTTTAACTTGAGAGGTGAAAATCAAATCGCCCTTGAAAATTTGTGTGAATTACACATGCACTGTACCACAACACAACCCACACACACTCTCCACACAATCCTTCCGACGTTCGAACTTACCTCATGATTCCCTTTCACCCCACACCCTTCTCCCTCCTCCCTTGTCTCTCCTCTCTCTCTCTCTCAAGCTCCTACTCGTCCCCGCCTACTTCTCTCTCTCATCTCATCATCCTCTCCTCTCCTCCCTCCTCCTCTCCTCCTCATCCTCCCTCTCACTCCCTCCCACATCTCTCTCTACCTCCTCTTCTCCTCCCTCTGTTCCTTCATTGGCGATCCGGTCCGTTCTCCGCCTCTCTCTCTGCTCAGCCTCCTCTCACTCACTCCTTCTCTAGCGCGCCTCTTCTCATCTCCTCTCTCTCCCACCGGCGCTCCGTATCTCACGCGACATCTGTCTCTCCCTCCGCTCTTCTTCACCTGTCCGATCTCCCCTCCTCTCCTCATCCTCCTTCCTCTCTCTACAGTACATGCGCCTCTTCCTCTGCGGTCTCGCGTCTTACAATGACCCTCGTCCCCCCTCGATCTCTCTCTCTTCCTTTACTCAAACCCAAAATCTCTCCTCCGTGAGACGATGCGTCTCCTCCTCTCTCCTCCTCCAGCTCTGCATCTGCTACCTATGTCTCCTCCTCCTCTCTTCCTCCTCAGTCTCATCTCGACAGTCATCTCCCTGCCCTCTATGAGAGTCTCGTCCTCGATGACTGCCTGACTCTCATCTCTCCCTCATCCTTCCTCTCCTCGCCTCTAGCTTCTCAACTCTCGTCTTCTCTTGACTACCTCTCTCTTCCTGCTCATAACCTCTAATTCTGCGTGATGCCTCACTCGCAACCCTGTTCTCTGGTGCCTCTCTCGGCTCCCCTCTCAACTCACTCTCCTCCTCGCATCCCGCTCCTCTCTCGCGCGTCTCGTTCTACTCCTCCTCGCTCCTTCCTCTCTCTCCTCCTTCTCTCTCCTCCCCTCTTCCTCCCCGCTCTCTCTCTCCTTCCCGGTGTATCTCTCCTCACTCTCGCGATCAGGGGTTCTAGAGGGCTCCCTCACTTGCATGACATCTTTACACCTCACTTCCCTTCCCCTTCCTTCTACTCTCTCTTCTCCTCCCTACCTTGTCTCTATATCCTTGTCTCATTCCTCTAATCTCGCTACATCTACATCTATCTCTTCCTTCCTCTTGCCGCCCTCGCTCTCTCTCTCCTCTCTCTTGCTCGCTCGCTCTCTCTCTCAGAGTCATAATTTCTGCCCTACTGCCATTCCTCTGTAGAATCCACTGGCCCAGTACTCTGAGGAGAACAGGTAGTTGTGGAAATCTCAGCTCTAACCCACCCTCCAGCCACACCACACCATCCCAAACCGTACTTTGAACCCACACTTCCCACATCAACCTTCCCTCCTCCTACAGTCTAACCCTCATCTCAGATCAGAAGCACCTTGGACCAAACCCTGACAGGCGAGAAACAGAGAGACCGAGAGAAGAAGAAAAAACTGAAAGAAGAAGAAAGAAAGAAAAGACAACGAGAGGCCAGAGAGAGGAGGGATACTCAGAAGGGGGAGGAGGAGGAAAGGAGGGGAAGGCAAGAGGGGAGTAGGGGTGGAGGTGAGGGAATGTATAAGCAATACTGTACAGCTTAAGAAATCCAGGAGGGTGAGGAGGGGTCTGGAAGATAGTGAAGGAGGGGAAGACAAAGCAGGGTAGTAAAGATCAGAAGGAAGGATTCTGAAAAAGGGAGCTAATGTGAGGAACGCAGGAATGAAGAAAGGGGAGGTCAAGGGAGTAAATAACGCACCATTGAAAGCAGGTCGAGAAGCCTAGTTAGCTATATTTGCCTTCGAACAATCATCAAAAAGTGGGCCTCATGCAATCGCTGCGTCCTGAACACTCCCCCTTTAACATAAAGTAAATAGAGGCAACAACGTTCTGAATTCTACCTCACTAATCCCAGGCAATACACTAGATAAATTATCCTTGCCTTCCTTCCTTCCCTTCCTCTTATAACCCTCGCTAGTCCTTACTTCCTTTCCTTCAGATTGTCCTACCGTTCCTTCCTATCCTTCCCTCCTCCCTCCCTTCCCTCTGGATCCCCTCCCTCTTGCTTGCCTCCTCATTCTTCCCTCCTCACCCTCTCCCTCCCTCCTTCCTTCCTTCCTTCTTCCTTCCTTCCCTCTCCTCCCTTCTTCCACCCTTCCCAGCAAAATACAACAGTATCTACAAGCCTTTAGGCCTTCGTCCCTACCTTGTGTCACTCTTCTCTCGCTTTCACCTCGATATCCTACATTTGCTGGGCTTCCTAATTCATCCTCACTCAATATGCAATCAATCCTATTTGGCTATCTAATCAACACTCATTGAAGGGAACACACAATCTTTTCACCACACACGATACATTACACACACACACACACAGACTTGGTGACACATCACATCACACACACAGACAGCACACACACAGCCACACCACACACACACACACACACACGACACACACACACCACATCACAACACACACAACACACACTGAGCAAACCCTTTTATTTTGTAAGGCCTTATTATGAGCGATATTCTATAAAACTGACGTTTTGACTTCAGCCAACATGACTAGCCACTCCAAGACACACCCACCTTAGGTTCCCATACCCTCGCCTCACTGTCTCGTCTGATTAGCGATGGGATCAGCTGGGAATGCATCGTACACACGACATTACTGACTGGTTTCAAAAACATGACATCATTCAGCGCTGTCAAGTCATCACTCTTACGCTGGTTCACAGCGATAGAATGGAGACTTGAAAAGGAAAGTCAGGCGGATCGTGGAGGAACAGTCATCCCACACTAGGTGTCTCGGTCGTGTCTGGATAACTCCAGTATGACCCCAGAACACCGCTTGCAAATCCTCTCCACCTTGCCGCTCGCGTCCGTCTACGTGTCCCCTGTACGGCACCACCACCACCCCCGAGCCCCCGACGTCCTCTGACCTGAGACCTCTCAAATCCCCACAACGCTCTCGCTTCCATCCTCCGCAGGGCGTGCGATCTCAAACGAAAAATATCCCCGCAGTGATCCGTCGTCGTATACTGGTCACGAGTCCGCACGTGTGGCCCGCTCACGGAGCACGCCTTGGGGGAGTTTCTTAGAAGTTTGTGTCTCTACACGCGCGTTAGCCAACGCACCAAGGTTACTGAGTGGACCGTAGAAGATTCAACTCTTCGAAGATGTTCTCGTCTCATGTGAGCCCACGGGTTATCTCTTTCAGGTCTTCGCCCTGGTTGAAGAGGAGGCCCTCCAGCAAATTCATAGTCGAACCGGCGTTGGCACTGTTACCATTTCTGTAACGGTAGTCCTACCTGGAGGAGAAGGGGAAGGAGGGAGAGAAGGGAGGAGGGAGAGGAAGGAGGGGGAAAAGGAAGGAGGGAAGTGAAATAGTTGGCCTCGAGAATAAGGGAGGGAGAAGGGGGAAGAGGAGGAGGGGGAAGCGGAGAGGGGAAATGGAAGGGGGAGGGAGTAAGGGAAGAGAGAGAGGGGAGAAAGAAGAAAGGGAGGAGGTAAGGGGAGAGAGGAGAGGGAAGAGAATGGAGGATGCGGAGGGGAGAGATGTAAGGGCGAGAAGAGGATAGGGAGGGGGCGATTGGAGGAGGAAGAGGATAGGGAGTGGGACGAGAGTAGGATGGAGATAGATGATGAGGGAGGAAAGGGATAAGGGGGAAGAGAATAAGATGGGGGAGGGAAGGAAGATGGGTAGGCGGGAGAAGAGTAGTGGGAGGAGGAGAGCAGGTACAGAGGAGGAGGAGAGGAGGCGGGGAGGTAAGAGGAGAAGAGGGAGGGGAGAGAGAAATAGGAGGGAGTAGGGAGGTAGAGGAGAGAGAGAGAAAGCGGGAGGAAAGCAGAGAGGGAGGGGGAAAGAGCAGAAGTCAGGGGGAGGGAAGGAGGGAGGAAGAGAGGGAGGGGGAGAGAGAGAAGTAGGGGGAGGGAAGGAGGGAGGAAGAGAGGGAGGGGGAGAGAAGGGGAGAAATAGAAAGAAAAGAGATGTCATAAAGCATCCTCTCCTCCTCTCCTCCTCCCCCCTACTCTCCTCCTCCCCCTCTTCTCCTCCCCCTCCTCCCCTTACCTTAACAGAAGCTCCAGGGTCTCCGCCATGTCGGGCCACGGTCAGTTTGAGTGAGCCACAGTTCTCGAAGCACTGGTAGTGGGAGGGTTGAAACTCCATCCGGGTCGTGTGGGGGTCGTCTTCCTGCAGCTGGGGCTCCTGGCTGCTCACCACCTGGAGCAGAAGTGATGTAGAGAGTTTGATCGATGAGTGACATGTTGCTGCCTTTGATTATTCCATTGATAAATTATTTCATTAGTATTTGGGGTTTTAGTTCAAAATTCTAGCCACCATTCAGATATGATCAGAACAAAACAAATCTGAGAAAAAAGTTTTGTGAAACATTGGTTTGGGAAAAGGCGCGGTCTGTACCTTCCTAGCCTGGTCAGCAGCATGCTTCTTCAGGATGTTGCCTGCTCCGATCATCATCCTGGTTGCCTGGATACGGTAGAACGCTCGGCTCTTCTGTTGCTGGACCAACACCTGACAGGTGAGATTACGCCAGCTGTTACACTATGACTCTCTATGTCATGCCTATGAACACTTTATGAACGCTACATTATAATGTCTTTACATATGAAGATGACAGCAGTACCGTATTCTTATACGTGACTTGTGTAGCATCGTGGCAGTGCTTATGAAGTGCTTATGAATGCTCTACGAAGCCTTTATAAGCTGTGTACCTGGTAGTTGGCCATCTCTATAAGCTGCTCTGTGTCTCTATCAGGGTGTCTGGCTTTCAGCTCCTTCAGCGTCCTCGCCATATCTCTCCTGGCCACGTCCTCCAGATTCCTCCTCCCTTCTCCGTCCTCTAGCATCCCTCCATCCCTCCATCCCTCCACCACCTGTCCGTCCAGCTCCATCATGTCCATCTTAGTGAACCCACCCGGCCCCAACATCCCTCCTCCTCCTCCTCCTCCTCCTCCTCCTCCTCCTCCATCCATCCCTCCCTCCGTTTCAACGATGATGCCTCTGTGCTTGTCGGCACGGTAACGCTTGCGGACGTACTTGTAGAAGAGCAATCGTCGATCGCCCGCATTCCCAGCTGGACTCACGCCAGCCTGGGAGGAGCGGGAGAGGAAAAGAGGGGAGGGTGGTGAGTGTGTGTGTGTGTGTGTGTCGTGTGTGTGGTCTGTGTGTGTGTGTCTGTGTGTGTGTGTGTGTGTGTTGTGTGTGTGTGTGTGTTGTGTGTGTGTGTGTGTGTGTGTGTGTGTGTGTGTGTGTGTGTGTGTGTGTGTGTGTGTGTGTGTGTGTGTTGTGTGCGTGTGTGTGTGTGTGGTGTGTGCGTTTGTGTGTGTGTGTGTGTGCTGTGTGTGTGTGTGTGTGGTGTGTGTGTGTGTGTGTGTGTGGTGTGTGTGTGTGTGTGTGTGTGTGTGCGTTTCCTGTGTGGTGTGTGTGTGTGGTTTTTGGGTTGCCTTTCATGTGTGTGTGTGTGTTAGTACTCACAGGGGGAAGAAAGAAGGGTAGACGGCCTCCCAGACTTCCACCTCTCCAGGAGAGAAACACACACAGGATAAGATACAGCCAGATATAAGCAAACACACTCCAGCGGCGGGTCACGAAGAACACACGCAGGTGTTTATCTTCCTGGTCTCGCCGTCAGGAACCACGTAGACACACAGGGCGATGATGATGAACATGTTAAAAGCAGCACTGCCCACGATGGTGGAGGGACCCAGAGAACCGGCGTGGAAGCCGTGGCCACACACCTGGTGGAAATAAGAAAATATAAGACCGTTACAAACCTGTGATTAGATACAAACGTTGTTGTGCTGTTGTCTCTTCTGATCAAATGTTCCACATATTACCAAGTACAAACAACAGTTTCAACTTGAGGTTTGAGAACTTCCTCAAGAATGTGTACTCTATAAAAGGCAGTATCTCAGGAGTAGAATGTGTACCTCTATAACAGAGAGCAGTATCTCAGGAGTAGAATGTGTACCTCTATAACAGAGAGCAGTATCTCAGGAGTAGAATGTGTACCTCTATAACAGAGAGCAGTATCTCAGGAGTAGAATGTGTACCTCTATAACAGAGAGCAGTATCTCAGGAGTAGAATGTGTACCTCTATAACAGAGAGCAGTATCCAGGAGTAGAAGTGTACCTCTATAAGAGAGCAGTAATCTCAGGAGTAGAATGTGTACCTCTATAACAGAGAGCAGTATCTCAGGAGTAGAAGTGTGACCTCTATAACAGAGAGCAGTATTCAGGAGTAGAATGTGTACCTCTATAACAGAGAGCAGTATTCAGGAGTAGAATGTGTACCTCTATAACAGAGAGCAGTATCTCAGGAGTAGAATGTGTACCTCTATAACAGAGAGCAGTATCTCAGGAGCGGACGACCCCAGAGCCATGAGAGTGAGGTTAGACACGGTCTCATTCCAGTCCTCACTGTCGCTGTGGGTCGTCTCCCCGTTCCACTTCTTTATGGTGATCTCCTTCTCCTGAGAGGTTATCACCTGGAGGAGAGGAGAATACAACAGAACAGAGTAGAATACGTAGAGTAGAGTAGAATACAGCAGAGTAGAATACAGTAGAGTAGAGTAGAATACAACAGAACAGAGTAGAATACGGTAGAGTAGAGTAGAATACAGCAGAGTAGAAAACAGTAGAGTGAGTAGAAATCAACAGAACAGAGTAGAATACGGTAGAGTAGAGTAGAATACAGCAGAGTAGAATACAGTAGAGTAGAGTAGAATACAGCAGAAAGAGTAGAATATGGTAGATAGAGTGAATACAGCAGAGTAGAATACAGTAGAGTAGAGTAGAATAGAATACAGTAGGTAGAGTAGAATAAAGTGGAGTATAATGAATCAGTAGAGGAGAGTAGAATACAGTGAGTAGAATACAGTAGAGTAGAATACAGTAGAGTAGAATACAGTAGAGTAGAGTAGAATACAGTAGAGTAGAATAGAATACAGTAGAGTAGAGTAGAATACAGTTGAGTAGAATACAGTAGAGTAGAATACAGTAGAGTGAGTAGATAGAATACAGTAGAGTAGAGTAGAATACAGTAGAGTAGAATGAGATACAGTAGAGGAAGAGTATACTACAGTAGAGTATAATACAATACAGTAGAGTAGAGTAGATTATAATACGGTAGAGTGTAATAGAATAGAATACAGTAGAGTAGAATACGTAGAGTAGAATAGAATAGATAAGAATAAAGTAGAATGTAATAGAATATAAAACAATAGAGTGTAATAGAATATAATACAGTAGAGTAAAATACAGTAGAGTGTAATAGAATAGAATACAGTAGAGTAGAAACAGTAAAGTGTAATAGAATAGAATACAGTAGAGTAGAATACAGTAGAGTAGAATACAGTAGAGTGTATAGAATAGAATACAGTAGAGTAGATACAGTAGAGTAAAATACAGTAGAGTAGAATACAGTTGATTGGGTAGTTGCTCTATGTGTGAGGTGTGGCTCAGTTAGTAGAGCACGGCACTTGCAACGCCAGGGTTGTGGGTTCGATTCAAAAGGGGATCAGAACGAGAATGTCTGCTCTCACTAGCGTAAATCACTCTGGATAAGAACATTTGCTAAATGACTCAAATGTAAAAATGTGCAGGTGTGTGTGTTCTCAAAGCAGAATGAAAATATAATTCTCACCTCTATAGAAGACATGAATCTATCAGCTATGATGACATCCCCAGGAACATATAGATCATCGCTACAAAGTAGACAATGGCCCGCGCTACTGGATTAGATTAAGAGGGTTGACATTGAGCTCTCAAACAGGTCATGTTTCACTTGCCCAAAGGTCATACTCACTTGCCCAAAGGTCACAGTCACTTGCCCAAAGGTCACAGTCACTTGCCCAAAGGTCACAGTCACTTGCCCAAAGGTCATAGTCACTTGCCCAAAGGTCACAGTCACTTGCCCAAAGGTCACAGTCACTTGTCTAAAGGTCACAGTCACTTGCCCAAAGGTCATAGTCACTTGCCCAAGGTCACAGTCACTTGCCCAAAGGTCACAGTCACTTGCCCAAAGGTCACAGTCACTTGCCCAAAGGTCACAGTCACTTGCCCAAGAGTACTCATGCAAGATCACAGTCACTTGTCTAAAGGTCATCTCCTCACTTGCCACAAGTCAGTCATAGTCACTTGCCCAAAGGTCACAGTCACTTGCCCAAGGTCACAGTCACTTGTCTAAAGGTCACAGTCACTTGTCTAAAGGTCATACTCACTTGTCTAAGTGCATACTCACTTGCCTAAAGGTCATAGTCACTTGCCCAAAGGTCAGTCACTTGCCCAAAGGTCACAGTCACTTGCCCAAAGGTCACAGTCACTTGCAAAAGGTCACAGTCACTTGTCTAAAGGTCATACTCACTTGCCCAAAGGTCATAGTCACTTGCCCAAAGGTCAGTCACTTGCCCAAAGGTCACAGTCACTTGTCTAAAGGTCACAGTCCCTTGTCTAAGGTCATACTCACTTGTCTAAAGGTCATACTCACTTGCCTAAAGGTCATAGTCCACTGCCCAAAGGTCAGTCACTTTGCCCAAAGGTCACAGTCACTTGTCTAAAGGTCACTAGTCACCTTGTCTAAAGGTCATACTCACTTGTCAAAGGTCATATGCACTTGTCTAAAGGTCACAGTCACTTGCCCAAAAAATAAAATGGTCTGTTACACTCACAAATGGTTCACATTGAAAGTACCTTCATAACACTTACTGTATGAAAACATTCTAATCCTTTGTTTACACAACTTGCATGCTAATTTGGTAAGGAAGTTCCTTTACTTAGACAGAACGGTTCATTTAAAAAGTATGTGGATTATTTGTACACACTCCTAACCTCCTACAGTAGCCTAATGAAAAAAGTGAAAAAAGATAACATTGCATTTTTTGTCAACTATCCCTTTAATGATGAGAGGCTCGCGAGGGAGTTGCTTTTTCCACAAGCCTTTTTTCTCATTATACATTTCTGAAACTGTAAACACACTGGCTATCTAGCACATTAGAGCCAGTTAGCACACTGGACAACTAAATCAAATGTTTAGACCTCTTTTCTGTCTAAACTGAAAAACACTTATGGTTTACTGGAGTTGTGAAGTGATTTGCTAAATGAAGATCTGTTTAGCGCCATTTGAGACTCGGCTACCGAAACAGGTGCGTCTTTCTCATCAATATCACTGTTCACCGTTTACTCCCGTTTTAAAAGGGTGTCATTTATTTAGAGCCTCAATATGTAATTGTTTGGCAACCCGATCAAATTCACATAGAAATAAGAGTTATAGATCTGTTATTGTCATAGAAAGCAACTCTAAGAAGTGGTAGATCTGCTCTATATGCGCTATTTCTATGCTTCCCCGTTCTTAAATTTTGTTTTTGCGTCTTTTACTTTCGGTTTTGTTCAAACAGCTGATAATTAAATATTTTTGATTATGGAAAATATATTTCACAGCAGTTTAGATGGTACAATGATTCCTCTACAATATACCTGCTTGTTTTGTCACATAAACTGAAATTAGGCGAACTATTAAAAAAATTCCAACCAGGAAATGGTGGAGCGATTTCTGCATAGTGCATCTTTAATATTATGAGTTGAGACATACAGTTAAAGGGCCAGTGCAGTCAAAATTGTGTTTTGTATCATATTGTATCCGTGTTATTTCCTGATAGTTACGGGTTGAAAATACAATCTACACAGGACCTTCTAATTGGCAGGTTGACGTGGGCGGGAGTTTCAAGTTTCAGCCAATAACAAAGAGACTTCCAAACCTTACTTCCATACTTCAAACAGCTGGTCCATTTAGAATTTGTGATGAAGCTGTCTTGATTTGTCAAGAAAGGTAGCTTTTCTCCCGGTTTGTTAGTGTATCCCATCAGTTAGATACATTTTAATGGGCAGTCATCTCTGTGTACGCAGCACGCGTGTGTATAGAGGGAGCGTTTGGTGGGAATTGAGTGAGCGAGACACAAAACAGAGGGAAAAGAGAATTTAAGGAGGAGAACTGTGTGATCACTTGGCTTGGTTTCTTTTCTTGTTGTGAGTCGCTAATGTACATAAACAAATTGACCACTAGAGTCAATGTGAATTAACACGTGTTTTAGGGACAAAGGTTCACCTGCCCGTACGGGCAGCAACAAAGCGGATTCCACCTGTCCGACTGTTCAGTTCATCTGCCCCGGGCAATCTGCGTTAGTGTCAACCCCTGACTAGATTAGACTGGAATAGGAAAACGTGAATGTCCTCAATGAGGCAATTAATTTCACAACAACAACAATAACACAGCATACAGACAAAATACAAACAAAGGCTGGGATTCAATCCGGTCATTGTGTTGTAGCGTACTTGACATTAAAAGGTCATTTCCGATTGAGTCGACATATGTAGAGGTTACCGTCACAGTGCTCTACAATGAGTGATTGGATTGAATCCCGGCCCAAATCACCCCCTGGCCAACAACCACAACAAAAACAACAACAGATTTCAAGCTATGGTCACCTTGTCTCCTACAGAGGGGTTCTGTGGGTTCCAGACGGGCAGTACCACCCCCTCCTGACAGGGGTCTCCTGTAGCCGTGCAGTTAGCCTTTACGTTACCCCCCTCTGATAGAGGAGTGGAACCGGCCAAGGCCGGGCTGGGGAGGGACAGGAGGAGCATGGAGGAGAGGAAGACTAGGAGAAGGACAGAGGAGAGAGAGGAGGAACGCAGGGAGGAGAGGTGGAGATGTAGACGTGACATGTGTGCTCCTTCTGTGTTTTAGATCACACCTGCAGAAAGAGAGAGAGACAGAGAGAGAGAGAGAGAGAGAGAGAGAGAGAGAGAGAGMGAGAGAGAGAGAGAGAGAGAGAGAGAGAGAGAGAGAGAGAGAGAGAGAGAGAGAGATAATAAATATAAAAGCAAGACGTATGAGCAAACACAATACTGTAGCAGCTTTAACCCAACACCTAGTGACCTTGTCAAGAGGTTCTGATCTCTTGGCGTAAGGGCTAAGGTGTTGGGTTGACAGTCATTGGACCCGGGTTCGAGTCGGATCGGGAGTTCAGTAATAAAGTTAATTAGGGATGAAAACACTGCTTGAAACACAAAGCTGAACCCAGCATAGATAGAACATGAGGAAGAGAGAAGGAAAAAGACAGGAAGAGGGACAGAGAGAGAGCGAGGTGGAAAGGAGATCTATCTTTCCTTCCCCTACCTGACGACACCCTGTTACTCTCTCTCTCTCTCTCTATCTATCTCTCTGTGTAACTCTCTCTCTGTCTATCACTCTGTGTCTATCTCTCTGTGTAACTCTGTCTCTCTGTCTCTCTCTCTGTGTAACTCTCTCTCTGTCTCTCTGTCTATCTCTCTGTGTAACTCTCTCTCTGTCTCTCTGTCTATCTCTCTGTGTAACTCTCTCTCTGTCGATCTCTCTGTCTCGCTCTCTCTGTCTCTCTTTCTGTGTAACTCTCTCTGTCTCTCTCTCTGTGTAACTCTCTCTCCTGTCTCTCTGTCTATCTCTCTGTCTATCTCTCTGTGTAACTCTCTCTCTCTATATATCTCTCTGTCTCTCTCTCTTTGTCTATCTCTCTGTCTATCAATTCAATTCAATTCAAGGGGTTTTATTGGCATGGGAAACATATGTTAACATTTCCAAAGCAAGTGAGGTAGATAATCTCTCTCTCTGTCTCTCATTTTTTCAATCCACCTTTCTCTCTCCTCCCTCAGCCCTCACTCCATCCCTTCATCCCTCCAGCCCTCACTCTATCCCTCCACCCCTCCACACTTCACTCCATCCCTCACTCCATCCCTCCACCCCTCACTCCATCCCTCCACCCCTCACTGCATCCCTCCTCCACCCCTCCACCCCTCACTCCATCCCTCACTGCATTCACTCTATCCCTCCACCTCTCACTCCACCCCTCACTGCATCCCTCCACCCCTCACTCCATCCCTCACTGCATCACTCCATCCCTCCACATCTCACTCCACCCCTCACTGCATCCCTCCACCCCTCACTCCACCCCTCACTGCATCCATCCCTTCATCCCTCTATCCCTCACTTCATCCCTCTCCTCCCTCTATCATTCCATCCCTCTATCCCTCCACTAGCTTTGATTGTGTTATTATTTCTCATCCTTGGTGGTAGACTGAAGAAGCGATTGAAGCAAGCGATGGAGCGATGGATAGAGGGAGCGAGGGAAGGAAGAAAGGAAGGAAGGAAGGAAGGAAGAAGGAAAAATGAGCCGTGACTGATCTCAGCCATTAGTCAAGGCAGCGATGCTAGCCCCCAGGACGATGCTTTCTGGGCTAGAGACACAGGGATGACAGCTCTGTGGTGCTCTGTGGCTTGGTTGGACTGGCTTAATGGAAATGAAGAAGGTGTGAAAGACACAAAAGGGAAGCTACTGTAGATACTACAGAGGTCAAATAAAAGGCAGTGAAAGGAAGGGGATAGAAGTGTTGAGAAAGATGCAACAGAAATACAGGAAGAGAGATATGGTAATGGCAGTGATTGAGGAAAGAAAGAGGATAGAAAGACGCACCCACAACCCGGGAAAAAGACCCGGGAAAAAGACAAGGGAAAAAGACCCGGGAAAAAGACCTGGGAAAAAGACCCGGGAAAAAGACAAGGGAAAAAGACCCGGGAAAAAGACCTGGGAAAAAGACAAGGGAAAAAGACCCGGGAAAAAGACCTGGGAAAAAGACAAGGGAAAAAGACCCGGGAAAAAGACCTGGGAAAAAGACAGGAAAAAGACCCGGGAAAAAGACCTGGGAAAAAGACAAGGGAAAAAGACAAGGGAAAAAGACCTGGGAAAAAGACCTGGGAAAAAGACAAGGGAAAAAGACCTGGGAAAAAAACCTGGGAAAAAGACCTGGGAAAAAGACCTGGGAAAAAAACAAGGGAAAAAGACAAGGGAAAAAGACAAGGGAAAAAGACAAGGGAAAAAGACCCGGGAAAAATACCCAGGGAAAGACCCGGGAAAAACACCCGGGGAAATTACCCAACAAAAATACCCAGGAAAAAGAAAGGGAGAGATGGAGAGAAAGAGAGTGAAAAGAAAGTGTTGTAAGACGGAGATTAAAGAGAGAGTGGCAGAGGGTTGGAGTCTGATGAGGCTGTGATGAGAGGAGTAATTAGACAGATTCAGAGAGCTAGCGAACGCAGCCCACTGAGACACAACACACAGACCTACAGCTGGAGCTGGCAGCCCAATGGCCTCTTGGAAGAAAACGTCACAAAATGTAGAAACCATTACACATAAATCACTGTGTTTTTTGTTGTTGTTGCACATTCAGCTTCTCTCTGTGTTTTCTCTTATCACATTT